>NC_070588.1:12137762-12437762 GCF_027409825.1 Scomber japonicus
CAAAACTTGCTACAAGGGGCCAGAGGGGCGGGCTGAATGAAAAATGTGTAAAATCAAGCACCGTGAAGGCATTGTGTGAAAATTGTGAAGGATTTTCCAAAGCGGGCAAAAATTGAAAAAAATGACAGGGCCGGTAGTGTCGAAAAGTCAAAAATGGGAAGGGTGGGGGATTGTCCCCAAACTTGCTACAAGGGGCCAGAGGGGCGGGCTGAATGAAAAATGTGTCAAATCAAGCACCGTGAAGGCATTGTTTGAAAATTGTGAAGGATTTTCCAAAGCGGGCAAAAATTGAAAAAAATGACAGGGCCGGTAGTGTCGAAAAAGTCAAAAATGGGAAGGGTGGGGGGATTGTCCCAAAAACTTGCTACAAGGGGCCAGAGGGGCGGGCTGAATGAAAAATGTGTAAAATCAAGCACCGTGAAGGCATTGTGTGAAAATTGTGAAGGATTTTCCAAAGCGGGCAAAAATTGAAAAAAATGACAGGGCCGGTAGTGTCGAAAAAGTAAAAAATGTGAAGGGTGGGGGATTGTCCCCAAACTTGCTACAAGGGGCCAGAGGGGCGGGCTGAATGAAAAATGTGTAAAATCAAGCACCATGAAGGCATTGTGTGAAAATTGTGAAGGATTTTCCAAAGCGGGCAAAAATTGAAAAAAATGACAGGGCCGGTAGTGTCGAAAAAGTCAAAAATGGGAAGGGTGGGGGATTGTCCCAAAACTTGCTACAAGGGGCCAGAGGGGCGGGCTGAATGAAAAATGTGTAAAATCAAGCACCGTGAAGGCATTGTGTGAAAATTGTGAAGGATTTTCCAAAGCGGGGCAAAAATTGAAAAAAATGACAGGGCCGGTAGTGTCGAAAAAGTCAAAAATGGGAAGGGTGGGGGATTGTCCCAAAGCTTGCTACAAGGGGCCAGAGGGGCCGGGCTGAATGAAAAATGTGTAAAATCAAGCACTGGAAGGCATTGTGTGAAAATTGTGAAGGATTTTCCAAAGCGGGCAAAAATTGAAAAAAATGACAGGGCCGGTAGTGTCGAAAAAGTCAAAAATGGGAAGGGTGGGGGATTGTCCCAAAACTTGCTACAAGGGGCCAGAGGGGCGGGCTGAATGAAAAATGTGTAAAATCAAGCACCGTGAAGGCATTGTGTGAAAATTGTGAAGGATTTTCCAAAGCGGGCAAAAATTGAAAAAAATGACAGGGCCGGTAGTGTCGAAAAAGTCAAAAATGGAAGGGTGGGGGATTGTCCCAAAACTTGCTACAAGGGGCCAGAGGGGCGGCCTGAATGAAAAATGTGTAAAATCAAGCACCGTGAAGGCATTGTGTGAAAATTGTGAAGGATTTTCCAAATCGGGCAAAAATTGAAAAAAATGACAGGGCCGGTAGTGTCGAAAAAGTCAAAAATGGGAAGGGTGGGGGATTGTCCCCAAACTTGCTACAAGGGGCCAGAGGGGCGGGCTGAATGAAAAATGTGTAAAATCAAGCACCGTGAAGGCATTGTGTGAAAATTGTGAAGGATTTTCCAAAGCGGGCAAAAATTGAAAAAAATGACAGGGCCGGTAGTGTCGAAAAAGTCAAAAATGGGAAGGGTGGGGGATTGTCCCAAAACTTGCTACAAGGGGCCAGAGGGGCGGGCTGAATGAAAAATGTGTAAAATCAAGCACTGTGAAGGCATTGTGTGAAAATTGTGAAGGATTTTCCAAAGCGGGCAAAAATTGAAAAAAATGACAGGGCCGGTAGTGTCGAAAAAGTCAAAAATGGGAAGGGTGGGGGATTGTCCCAAAACTTGCTACAAGGGGCCAGAGGGGCGGGCTGAATGAAAAATGTGTAAAATCAAGCACCGTGAAGGCATTGTGTGAAAATTGTGAAGGATTTTCCAAAGCGGGCAAAAATTGAAAAAAATGACAGGGCCGGTAGTGTCGAAAAAGTAAAAAATGTGAAGGGTGGGGGATTGTCCCCAAACTTGCTACAAGGGGCCAGAGGGGGCGGGCTGAATGAAAAATGTGTAAAATCAAGCACCATGAAGGCATTGTGTGAAAATTGTGAAGGATTTTCCAAAGCGGGCAAAAATTGAAAAAAATGACAGGGCCGGTAGTGTCGAAAAAGTCAAAAATGGGAAGGGTGGGGGATTGTCCCAAAACTTGCTACAAGGGGCCAGAGGGGCGGGCTGAATGAAAAATGTGTAAAATCAAGCACCGTGAAGGCATTGTGTGAAAATTGTGAAGGATTTTCCAAAGCGGGCAAAAATTGAAAAAAATGACAGGGCCGGCCGGTAGTGTCGAAAAAGTCAAAAATGGGAAGGGTGGGGGATTGTCCCAAAACTTGCTACAAGGGGCCAGAGGGGCGGGCTGAATGAAAAATGTGTAAAATCAAGCACCGTGAAGGCATTGTGTGAAAATTGTGAAGGATTTTCCAAAGCGGGCAAAAATTGAAAAAAATGACAGGGCCAGTAGTGTCGAAAAAGTCAAAAATGGGAAGGGTGGGGGATTGTCCCAAAACTTGCTACAAGGGGCCAGAGGGGCGGGCTGAATGAAAAATGTGTAAAATCAAGCACCGTGAAGGCATTGTGTGAAAATTGTGAAGGATTTTCCAAAGCGGGCAAAAATTGAAAAAAATGACAGGGCCGTGTCGAAAAAGTCAAAAATGTGAAGGGTGGGGGATTGTTCCAAAACTTGCTACAAGGGGCCAGAGGGGCGGGCTGAATGAAAAATGTGTAAAATCAAGCACCGTGAAGGCATTGTGTGAAAATTGTGAAGGATTTTCCAAAGCGGGCAAAAATTGAAAAAAATGACAGGGCCGGTAGTGTCGAAAAAGTAAAAAATGTGAAGGGTGGGGGATTGTTCCAAAACTTGCTACAAGGGGCCAGAGGGGCGGGCTGAATGAAAAATGTGTAAAATCAAGCACTGGAAGGCATTGTGTGAAAATTGTGAAGGATTTTCCAAAGCGGGCAAAAATTGAAAAAAATGACAGGGCCGGTAGTGTCGAAAAAGTCAAAAATGGGAAGGGTGGGGGATTGTCCCAAAACTTGCTACAAGGGGCCAGAGGGGCGGGCTGAATGAAAAATGTGTAAAATCAAGCACCGTGAAGGCATTGTGTGAAAATTGTGAAGGATTTTCCAAAGCGGGCAAAAATTGAAAAAAATGACAGGGCCGGCCGGTAGTGTCGAAAAAGTAAAAAATGTGAAGGGTGGGGGATTGTCCCAAAACTTGCTACAAGGGGCCAGAGGGGCGGGCTGAATGAAAAATGTGTAAAATCAAGCACCATGAAGGCATTGTGTGAAAATTGTGAAGGATTTTCCAAAGCGGGCAAAAATTGAAAAAAATGACAGGGCCGGCCGGGTAGTGTCGAAAAAGTCAAAAATGGGAAGGGTGGGGGATTGTCCCAAAACTTGCTACAAGGGGCCAGAGGGGCGGGCTGAATGAAAAATGTGTAAAATCAAGCACCGTGAAGGCATTGTGTGAAAATTGTGAAGGATTTTCCAAAGCGGGCAAAAATTGAAAAAAATGACAGGGCCGGTAGTGTCGAAAAAGTCAAAAATGGGAAGGGTGGGGGATTGTCCCAAAACTTGCTACAAGGGGCCAGAGGGGCGGGCTGAATGAAAAATGTGTAAAATCAAGCACCGTGAAGGCATTGTGTGAAAATTGTGAAGGATTTTCCAAAGCGGGCAAAAATTGAAAAAAATGACAGGGCCGGTAGTGTCGAAAAAGTCAAAAATGGGAAGGGTGGGGGATTGTCCCCAAACTTGCTACAAGGGGCCAGAGGGGCGGGCTGAATGAAAAATGTGTAAAATCAAGCACCGTGAAGGCATTGTGTGAAAATTGTGAAGGATTTTCCAAAGCGGGCAAAAATTGAAAAAAATGACAGGGCCGGTAGTGTCGAAAAAGTAAAAAATGTGAAGGGTGGGGGATTGTTCCAAAACTTGCTACAAGGGGCCAGAGGGGCGGGCTGAATGAAAAATGTGTAAAATCAAGCACCGTGAAGGCATTGTGTGAAAATTGTGAAGGATTTTCCAAAGCGGGCAAAAATTGAAAAAAATGACAGGGCCGGTAGTGTCTAAAAAGTCAAAAATGGGAAGGGTGGGGGATTGTCCCAAAACTTGCTACAAGGGGCCAGAGGGGCGGGCTGAATGAAAAATGTGTAAAATCAAGCACCGTGAAGGCATTGTGTGAAAATTGTGAAGGATTTTCCAAAGCGGGCAAAAATTGAAAAAAATGACAGGGCCGGTAGTGTCGAAAAAGTCAAAAATGGGAAGGGTGGGGGATTGTCCCAAAACTTGCTACAAGGGGCCAGAGGGGCGGGCTGAATGAAAAATGTGTAAAATCAAGCACCGTGAAGGCATTGTGTGAAAATTGTGAAGGATTTTCCAAAGCGGGCAAAAATTGAAAAAAATGACAGGGCCGGTAGTGTCGAAAAAGTCAAAAATGGGAAGGGTGGGGGATTGTCCCAAAACTTGCTACAAGGGGCCAGAGGGGCGGGCTGAATGAAAAATGTGTAAAATCAAGCACCGTGAAGGCATTGTGTGAAAATTGTGAAGGATTTTCCAAAGCGGGCAAAAATTGAAAAAAATGACAGGGCCGGTAGTGTCGAAAAAGTAAAAAATGTGAAGGGTGGGGGATTGTCCCCAAACTTGCTACAAGGGGCCAGAGGGGCGGGCTGAATGAAAAATGTGTAAAATCAAGCACCGTGAAGGCATTGTGTGAAAATTGTGAAGGATTTTCCAAAGCGGGCAAAAATTGAAAAAAATGACAGGGCCGGTAGTGTCGAAAAAGTCAAAAATGGGAAGGGTGGGGGATTGTCCCAAAACTTGCTACAAGGGGCCAGAGGGGCGGGCTGAATGACAAATGTGTAAAATCAAGCACCGTGAAGGCATTGTGTGAAAATTGTGAAGGATTTTCCAAAGCGGGCAAAAATTGAAAAAAATGACAGGGCCGGTAGTGTCGAAAAAGTCAAAAATGGGAAGGGTGGGGGATTGTCCCCAAACTTGCTACAAGGGGCCAGAGGGGCGGGCTGAATGAAAAATGTGTAAAATCAAGCACCGTGAAGGCATTGTGTGAAAATTGTGAAGGATTTTCCAAAGCGGGCAAAAATTGAAAAAAATGACAGGGCCGCTAGTGTCGAAAAAGTCAAAAATGGGAAGGGTGGGGGATTGTCCCAAAACTTGCTACAAGGGGCCAGAGGGGCGGGCTGAATAAAAAATGTGTAAAATCAAGCACCGTGAAGGCATTGTTTGAAAATTGTGAAGGATTTTCCAAAGCGGGCAAAAATTGAAAAAAATGACAGGGCCGGTAGTGTCGAAAAAGTCAAAAATGGGAAGGGTGGGGGATTGTCCCAAAACTTGCTACAAGGGGCCAGAGGGGCGGGCTGAATGAAAAATGTGTAAAATCAAGCACCGTGAAGGCATTGTGTGAAAATTGTGAAGGATTTTCCAAAGCGGGCAAAAATTGAAAAAAATGACAGGGCCGGTAGTGTCGAAAAAGTCAAAAATGGGAAGGGTGGGGGATTGTCCCAAAACTTGCTACAAGGGGCCAGAGGGGCGGGCTGAATGAAAAATGTGTAAAATCAAGCACCATGAAGGCATTGTGTGAAAATTGTGAAGGATTTTCCAAAGCGGGCAAAAATTGAAAAAAATGACAGGGCCGGTAGTGTCGAAAAAGTCAAAAATGGGAAGGGTGGGGGATTGTCCCAAAACTTGCTACAAGGGGCCAGAGGGGCGGGCTGAATGAAAAATGTGTAAAATCAAGCACTGTGAAGGCATTGTGTGAAAATTGTGAAGGATTTTCCAAAGCGGGCAAAAATTGAAAAAAATGACAGGGCCGCTAGTGTCGAAAAAGTCAAAAATGGGAAGGGTGGGGGATTGTCCCAAAACTTGCTACAAGGGGCCAGAGGGGCGGGCTGAATGAAAAATGTGTAAAATCAAGCACCGTGAAGGCATTGTGTGAAAATTGTGAAGGATTTTCCAAAGCGGGCAAAAATTGAAAAAAATGACAGGGCCGGTAGTGTCGAAAAAGTCAAAAATGGGAAGGGTGGGGGATTGTCCCAAAACTCGCTACAAGGGGCCAGAGGGGCGGGCTGAATGAAAAATGTGTAAAATCAAGCACCGTGAAGGCATTGTGTGAAAATTGTGAAGGATTTTCCAAAGCGGGCAAAAATTGAAAAAAATGACAGGGCCGGTAGTGTCGAAAAAGTAAAAAATGTGAAGGGTGGGGGATTGTTCCAAAACTTGCTACAAGGGGCCAGAGGGGCGGGCTGAATGAAAAATGTGTAAAATCAAGCACCGTGAAGGCATTGTGTGAAAATTGTGAAGGATTTTCCAAAGCGGGCAAAAATTGAAAAAAATGACAGGGCCGGTAGTGTCGAAAAAGTCAAAAATGTGAAGGGTGGGGGATTGTTCCAAAACTTGCTACAAGGGGCCAGAGGGGCGGGCTGAATGAAAAATGTGTAAAATCAAGCACCGTGAAGGCATTGTGTGAAAATTGTGAAGGATTTTCCAAAGCGGGCAAAAATTGAAAAAAATGACAGGGCCGGTAGTGTCGAAAAAGTCAAAAATGGGAAGGGTGGGGGATTGTCCCAAAACTTGCTACAAGGGGCCAGAGGGGCGGGCTGAATGAAAAATGTGTAAAATCAAGCACCGTGAAGGCATTGTGTGAAAATTGTGAAGGATTTTCCAAAGCGGGCAAAAATTGAAAAAAATGACAGGGCCGGTAGTGTCGAAAAAGTCAAAAATGGGAAGGGTGGGGGATTGTCCCAAAACTTGCTACAAGGGGCCAGAGGGGTGGGCTGAATGAAAAATGTGTAAAATCAAGCACCTTGAAGGCATTGTGTGAAAATTGTGAAGGATTTTCCAAAGCAGGCAAAAATTGAAAAAAATGACAGGGCCGGTAGTGTCGAAAAAGTCAAAAATGGGAAGGGTGGGGGATTGTCCCAAAACTTGCTACAAGGGGCCAGAGGGGCGGGCTGAATGAAAAATGTGTAAAATCAAGCACCGTGAAGGCATTGTGTGAAAATTGTGAAGGATTTTCCAAAGCGGGCAAAAATTGAAAAAAATGACAGGGCCGGTAGTGTCGAAAAAGTCAAAAATGGGAAGGGTGGGGGATTGTCCCAAAACTTGCTACAAGGGGCCAGAGGGGCGGGCTGAATGAAAAATGTGTAAAATCAAGCACCGTGAAGGCATTGTGTGAAAATTGTGAAGGATTTTCCAAAGCGGGCAAAAATTGAAAAAAATGACAGGGCCGGTAGTGTCGAAAAAGTCAAAAATGGGAAGGGTGGGGGATTGTCCCAAAACTTGCTACAAGGGGCCAGAGGGGCGGGCTGAATGAAAAATGTGTAAAATCAAGCACCGTGAAGGCATTGTGTGAAAATTGTGAAGGATTTTCCAAAGCGGGCAAAAATTGAAAAAAATGACAGGGCCGGTAGTGTCGAAAAAGTCAAAAATGGGAAGGGTGGGGGATTGTCCCAAAACTTGCTACAAGGGGCCAGAGGGGCGGGCTGAATGACAAATGTGTAAAATCAAGCACCGTGAAGGCATTGTGTGAAAATTGTGAAGGATTTTCCAAAGCGGGCAAAAATTGAAAAAAATGACAGGGCCGGTAGTGTCGAAAAAGTCAAAAATGGGAAGGGTGGGGGATTGTCCCCAAACTTGCTACAAGGGGCCAGAGGGGCGGGCTGAATGAAAAATGTGTAAAATCAAGCACCGTGAAGGCATTGTGTGAAAATTGTGAAGGATTTTCCAAAGCGGGCAAAAATTGAAAAAAATGACAGGGCCGCTAGTGTCGAAAAAGTCAAAAATGGGAAGGGTGGGGGATTGTCCCAAAACTTGCTACAAGGGGCCAGAGGGGCGGGCTGAATAAAAAATGTGTAAAATCAAGCACCGTGAAGGCATTGTTTGAAAATTGTGAAGGATTTTCCAAAGCGGGCAAAAATTGAAAAAAATGACAGGGCCGGTAGTGTCGAAAAAGTCAAAAATGGGAAGGGTGGGGGATTGTCCCAAAACTTGCTACAAGGGGCCAGAGGGGCGGGCTGAATGAAAAATGTGTAAAATCAAGCACCGTGAAGGCATTGTGTGAAAATTGTGAAGGATTTTCCAAAGCGGGCAAAAATTGAAAAAAATGACAGGGCCGGTAGTGTCGAAAAAGTCAAAAATGGGAAGGGTGGGGGATTGTCCCAAAACTTGCTACAAGGGGCCAGAGGGGCGGGCTGAATGAAAAATGTGTAAAATCAAGCACCATGAAGGCATTGTGTGAAAATTGTGAAGGATTTTCCAAAGCGGGCAAAAATTGAAAAAAATGACAGGGCCGGTAGTGTCGAAAAAGTCAAAAATGGGAAGGGTGGGGGATTGTCCCAAAACTTGCTACAAGGGGCCAGAGGGGCGGGCTGAATGAAAAATGTGTAAAATCAAGCACTGTGAAGGCATTGTGTGAAAATTGTGAAGGATTTTCCAAAGCGGGCAAAAATTGAAAAAAATGACAGGGCCGCTAGTGTCGAAAAAGTCAAAAATGGGAAGGGTGGGGGATTGTCCCAAAACTTGCTACAAGGGGCCAGAGGGGCGGGCTGAATGAAAAATGTGTAAAATCAAGCACCGTGAAGGCATTGTGTGAAAATTGTGAAGGATTTTCCAAAGCGGGCAAAAATTGAAAAAAATGACAGGGCCGGTAGTGTCGAAAAAGTCAAAAATGGGAAGGGTGGGGGATTGTCCCAAAACTTGCTACAAGGGGCCAGAGGGGCGGGCTGAATGAAAAATGTGTAAAATCAAGCACCGTGAAGGCATTGTGTGAAAATTGTGAAGGATTTTCCAAAGCGGGCAAAAATTGAAAAAAATGACAGGGCCGGTAGTGTCGAAAAAGTAAAAAATGTGAAGGGTGGGGGATTGTTCCAAAACTTGCTACAAGGGGCCAGAGGGGCGGGCTGAATGAAAAATGTGTAAAATCAAGCACCGTGAAGGCATTGTGTGAAAATTGTGAAGGATTTTCCAAAGCGGGCAAAAATTGAAAAAAATGACAGGGCCGGTAGTGTCGAAAAAGTCAAAAATGTGAAGGGTGGGGGATTGTTCCAAAACTTGCTACAAGGGGCCAGAGGGGCGGGCTGAATGAAAAATGTGTAAAATCAAGCACCGTGAAGGCATTGTGTGAAAATTGTTAAGGATTTTCCAAAGCGGGCAAAAATTGAAAAAAATGACAGGGCCGGTAGTGTCGAAAAAGTCAAAAATGGGAAGGGTGGGGGATTGTCCCAAAACTTGCTACAAGGGGCCAGAGGGGCGGGCTGAATGAAAAATGTGTAAAATCAAGCACCGTGAAGGCATTGTGTGAAAATTGTGAAGGATTTTCCAAAGCGGGCAAAAATTGAAAAAAATGACAGGGCCGGTAGTGTCGAAAAAGTCAAAAATGGGAAGGGTGGGGGATTGTCCCAAAACTTGCTACAAGGGGCCAGAGGGGTGGGCTGAATGAAAAATGTGTAAAATCAAGCACCGTGAAGGCATTGTGTGAAAATTGTGAAGGATTTTCCAAAGCGGGCAAAAATTGAAAAAAATGACAGGGCCGGTAGTGTCGAAAAAGTCAAAAATGGGAAGGGTGGGGGATTGTCCCAAAACTTGCTACAAGGGGCCAGAGGGGCGGGCTGAATGAAAAATGTGTAAAATCAAGCACCGTGAAGGCATTGTGTGAAAATTGTGAAGGATTTTCCAAAGCGGGCAAAAATTGAAAAAAATGACAGGGCCGGTAGTGTCGAAAAAGTCAAAAATGGGAAGGGTGGGGGATTGTCCCAAAACTTGCTACAAGGGGCCAGAGGGGCGGGCTGAATGAAAAATGTGTAAAATCAAGCACCGTGAAGGCATTGTGTGAAAATTGTGAAGGATTTTCCAAAGCGGGCAAAAATTGAAAAAAATGACAGGGCCGGTAGTGTCGAAAAAGTCAAAAATGGGAAGGGTGGGGGATTGTCCCAAAACTTGCTACAAGGGGCCAGAGGGGCGGGCTGAATGAAAAATGTGTAAAATCAAGCACCGTGAAGGCATTGTGTGAAAATTGTGAAGGATTTTCCAAAGCGGGCAAAAATTGAAAAAAATCACAGGGCCGGTAGTGTCGAAAAAGTCAAAAATGTGAAGGGTGGGGGATTGTTCCAAAACTTGCTACAAGGGGCCAGAGGGGCGGGCTGAATGAAAAATGTGTAAAATCAAGCACCGTGAAGGCATTGTGTGAAAATTGTGAAGGATTTTCCAAAGCGGGCAAAAATTGAAAAAAATGACAGGGCCGGTAGTGTCGAAAAAGTCAAAAATGTGAAGGGTGGGGGATTGTTCCAAAACTTGCTACAAGGGGCCAGAGGGGCGGGCTGAATGAAAAATGTGTAAAATCAAGCACCGTGAAGGCATTGTGTGAAAATTGTGAAGGATTTTCCAAAGCGGGCAAAAATTGAAAAAAATGACAGGGCCGGTAGTGTCGAAAAAGTCAAAAATGGGAAGGGTGGGGGATTGTCCCAAAACTTGCTACAAGGGGCCAGAGGGGCGGGCTGAATGAAAAATGTGTCAAATCAAGCACCGTGAAGGCATTGTGTGAAAATTGTGAAGGATTTTCCAAAGCGGGCAAAAATTGAAAAAAATGACAGGGCCGGTAGTAATAATAATAATAATAATGCATTTTATTTAAAGGCGCCTTTCAAAGCACTCAAGGTCACCTTACAAGGCACACATAACACAAAAACAGTACATCAAACAATATAAATCAGGTGACATTTAGTGCAGAGATAAAGAATAAAGAAAGAAAATAAATAAAATAGATAAATAAAAATAAAAATAAATATGAACGTGACTTCAAAGTGCATTAATATAATAATAAACAAGAATGAAGATTGCATAGTTAAAGGGAGATAGAGTAGGCCACTCTGAATAGGTGTGTTTTCAGGCGGGATTTAAAGGTAGAGACAGAGTCTGAAGTGCGAATGTCAGGTGGGAGAGAGTTCCATAGGCGGGGGGCTGATCGGCTGAAAGCTCTTGACCCCATGGTGGTTAAGTTGGCAGATGGAGCGAAGAGCTGGTTAGCAGAGGAGGATCGGAGAGTTCGAGAAGGTGTGTAGATGTGGATAAGTTCAGAGAGATATGATGGTGCCAGGTTGTGAAGGATCTTGAATGTGAGGAGTAGAATCTTAAAGTCAATGCGGGATTTGATAGGGAGCCAGTGAAGTTGCTGCAGAGCAGGAGTGATGTGTTCAATAAAGGGAGTTCTAGTTATGATACGAGCGGCTGCGTTCTGTACAAGTTGGAGTTTGTGGAGAGATTTCCGCGGAAGACCAAAGAGGAGAGAGTTACAGTAGTCCAGACGAGATGTGATCAGGGTGTTTACCAGGATAGCGGTGCAGGTTGGTGAAAGTGAGGGACGGAGACGGTTGATGTTACGTAGATGGAAGTATGCAGACCGAGTAACGCTATTGATGTGGGCTTCAAACGATAGTGTGCTGTCCAGGATGACACCCAGGCTCTTTACTTGAGGGGATGGAGGAACAGTGGTATTGTCGATGGACATGGAGAAAGTGTTGAGTGTTGCTAGGGTTGATCTGGTACCAATGAGGAGGACCTCAGTTTTTTCGCCGTTAAGTTTAAGAAAATTTAGTGAGAGCCATGATTTAATTTCCAGTAAGCAGTCGGATAGAGCTGTGGGTGGCAGAGTGGAAGTAGGCTTAGTGGAAAGATAGAGTTGGGTATCATCAGCGTAACAGTGGAATTGTATGTCAAATTTCCTGAGGATGTGACCAAGAGGCAGAAGATAAATAATGAACAGGAGGGGGCCAAGGACAGAGCCCTGGGGAACACCACTAGAGACTGGAGAGGAGCCAGATCTCAGGTTTTTGATTTGAACAAACTGAGTGCGGTCAGAGAGATATGATGTGAACCAAGCCAGTGGGATGTCAGTGATTCCAATGGAGGCTAATCTGTCCAGGAGGATTTCATGAGAAACGGTGTCAAAGGCTGCACTCAGGTCGAGGAGAACCAGAATGGATAGAAGTCCAGAGTCAGATGCCATCAGGAGGTCGTTGGTGATTTTCACTAGGGCTGTCTCGGTGCTGTGGAGGGGACGGAAGCCTGACTGAAATTGTTCATAAAGGTTGTTGTCAGACAGATGGGTGTGGATCTGAGCTGCAACCGTTCTTTCAAGTATTTTGGAGAGAAATGGCAAGTTAGAGATGGGACGGAAGTTGTTCAAGTCATTTGGATCGGCGCCAGGTTTCTTGAGTGTAGGAGTTATTGCAGCAGTCTTTAGTGATGATGGAACAACACCAGAAGTCAGTGAGGAATGAATGATGTCAGTTATTAATGCAGACAGGGCAGGTAGGCAGCTTTTGACCAGGTGGGTAGGTAGTGGGTCTAACTGGCAGGTAGATGACTTGGCTTTATGAATGAGACCACTTATTTCAGAGACAGTTGGCAGTATGAAACTGGTGAGCGGAGAGCTAGAGGAAGATGTAGGCCAAGAGTGCAGAGAGGATGCAGAGTTTTTAGTAGCAGTCAGTGTCTGGTGGATATTTTCAATTTTGGCATTGAAGAAGGTCATGAAGGTATCACACTGTGTAACTGTGAGTAGATGAGGTGGTAGAGCATCAGGTGGTTTCAGAATGTTGTTGAGAGTTGAGAATAGGGCTCTAGTGTTCCCATCAGCTGTCCTGATTAAGGTTCTGTAGTATGTGGTCTTGGCTGAGGAAAGAGCATCCTTGTATTCGAGTATGTGGTTGTAGTACATTTCTTTGTGAACTGCCAGGCCAGTTTTAATATAAAGGCGCTCCAAGCGACGGCCTTTAGTTTTGAGCTGGCGTAGTGCTGGTGTAAACCAAGGAGCAGAGTGGGTAAAAGAGACAGACCTATTTTTCAGAGGTGCCAGAGTATTGAGCAGTCCACGAAGTCCATCATTGTAGTGGGATACCAGTTCATCTGTGGTGGATAAATTTTCTCTGCTGGGTAGGTCACCAATACCATTGGAGAGAGCCAACAAGTCAATATGTTTAATGTTTCGGAATGTGATAGAGCGATGCATAATAGTCTTGGATAGTCGTAGGTTGATGTTGCAGGATATTAACTTGTGGTCTGAGATAGGCAGATCTGAGGCACAGCAGTTATGAGGGATTACACCAGAGCAGCAGATTAGGTCGAGAATGTGTCCCTTGGAGTGTGTTGGAAAGTCAATATAGTAGGTAGTCAATAGGTAGTGTCGAAAAAGTCAAAAATGGGAAGGGTGGGGGATTGTCCCAAAACTTGCTACAAGGGGCCAGAGGGGCGGGCTGAATGAAAAATGTGTAAAATCAAGCACCGTGAAGGCATTGTGTGAAAATTGTGAAGGATTTTCCAAAGCGGGCAAAAATTGAAAAAAATGACAGGGCCGGTAGTGTCGAAAAAGTAAAAAATGTGAAGGGTGGGGGATTGTCCCCAAACTTGCTACAAGGGGCCAGAGGGGCGGGCTGAATGAAAAATGTGTAAAATCAAGCACCATGAAGGCATTGTGTGAAAATTGTGAAGGATTTTCCAAAGCGGGCAAAAATTGAAAAAAAATGACAGGGCCGGTAGTGTCGAAAAAGTCAAAAATGGGAAGGGTGGGGGATTGTCCCAAAACTTGCTACAAGGGGCCAGAGGGGCGGGCTGAATGAAAAATGTGTAAAATCAAGCACCGTGAAGGCATTGTGTGAAAATTGTGAAGGATTTTCCAAAGCGGGCAAAAATTGAAAAAAATGACAGGGCCGGTAGTGTCGAAAAAGTAAAAAATGTGAAGGGTGGGGGATTGTTCCAAAACTTGCTACAAGGGGCCAGAGGGGCGGGCTGAATGAAAAATGTGTAAAATCAAGCACTGGAAGGCATTGTGTGAAAATTGTGAAGGATTTTCCAAAGCGGGCAAAAATTGAAAAAAATGACAGGGCCGGTAGTGTCGAAAAAGTCAAAAATGGGAAGGGTGGGGGATTGTCCCAAAACTTGCTACAAGGGGCCAGAGGGGCGGGCTGAATGAAAAATGTGTAAAATCAAGCACCGTGAAGGCATTGTGTGAAAATTGTGAAGGATTTTCCAAAGCGGGCAAAAATTGAAAAAAATTACAGGGCCGGCCGGTAGTGTCGAAAAAGTAAAAAATGTGAAGGGTGGGGGATTGTCCCAAAACTTGCTACAAGGGGCCAGAGGGGCGGGCTGAATGAAAAATGTGTAAAATCAAGCACCGTGAAGGCATTGTGTGAAAATTGTGAAGGATTTTCCAAAGCGGGCAAAAATTGAAAAAAATGACAGGGCCGGTAGTGTCGAAAAAGTCAAAAATGGGAAGGGTGGGGGATTGTCCCAAAACTTGCTACAAGGGGCCAGAGGGGCGGGCTGAATGAAAAATGTGTAAAATCAAGCACCGTGAAGGCATTGTGTGAAAATTGTGAAGGATTTTCCAAAGCGGGCAAAAATTGAAAAAAATGACAGGGCCGGTAGTGTCGAAAAAGTAAAAAATGTGAAGGGTGGGGGATTGTTCCAAAACTTGCTACAAGGGGCCAGAGGGGCGAGCTGAATGAAAAATGTGTAAAATCAAGCACCGTGAAGGCATTGTGTGAAAATTGTGAAGGATTTTCCAAAGCGGACAAAAATTGAAAAAAATGACAGGGCCGGTAGTGTTGAAAAAGTCAAAAATGGGAAGGGTGGGGGATTGTCCCAAAACTTGCTACAAGGGGCCAGAGGGGCGGGCTGAATGAAAAATGTGTAAAATCAAGCACCGTGAAGGCATTGTGTGAAAATTGTGAAGGATTTTCCAAATCGGGCAAAAATTGAAAAAAATGACAGGGCCGGTAGTGTCGAAAAAGTCAAAAATGGGAAGGGTGGGGGATTGTCCCAAAACTTGCTACAAGGGGCCAGAGGGGCGGGCTGAATGAAAAATGTGTAAAATCAAGCACCGTGAAGGCATTGTGTGAAAATTGTGAAGGATTTTCCAAAGCGGGCAAAAATTGAAAAAAATGACAGGGCCGGTAGTGTCGAAAAAGTCAAAAATGGGAAGGGTGGGGGATTGTCCCAAAACTTGCTACAAGGGGCCAGAGGGGCGGGCTGAATGAAAAATGTGTAAAATCAAGCACCGTGAAGGCATTGTGTGAAAATTGTGAAGGATTTTCCAAAGCGGGCAAAAATTGAAAAAAATGACAGGGCCGGTAGTGTCGAAAAAGTCAAAAATGGGAAGGGTGGGGGATTGTCCCAAAACTTGCTACAAGGGGCCAGAGGGGCGGGCTGAATGAAAAATGTGTAAAATCAAGCACCGTGAAGGCATTGTGTGAAAATTGTGAAGGATTTTCCAAAGCGGGCAAAAATTGAAAAAAATGACAGGGCCGGTAGTGTCGAAAAAGTCAAAAATGGGAAGGGTGGGGGATTGTCCCAAAACTTGCTACAAGGGGCCAGAGGGGCGGGCTGAATGAAAAATGTGTAAAATCAAGCACCGTGAAGGCATTGTTTGAAAATTGTGAAGGATTTTCCAAAGCGGGCAAAAATTTAAAAAAATGACAGGGCCGGTAGTGTCGAAAAAGTCAAAAATGGGAAGGGTGGGGGATTGTCCCAAAACTTGCTACAAGGGGCCAGAGGGGCGGGCTGAATGAAAAATGTGTAAAATCAAGCACCGTGAAGGCATTGTGTGAAAATTGTGAAGGATTTTCCAAAGCGGGCAAAAATTGAAAAAAATGACAGGGCCGGTAGTGTCGAAAAAGTCAAAAATGGGAAGGGTGGGGGATTGTCCCAAAACTTGCTACAAGGGGCCAGAGGGGCGGGCTGAATGAAAAATGTGTAAAATCAAGCACTGGAAGGCATTGTGTGAAAATTGTGAAGGATTTTCCAAAGCGGGCAAAAATTGAAAAAAATGACAGGGCCGGTAGTGTCGAAAAAGTCAAAAATGGGAAGGGTGGGGGATTGTCCCCAAACTTGCTACAAGGGGCCAGAGGGGCGGGCTGAATGAAAAATGTGTAAAATCAAGCACCGTGAAGGCATTGTGTGAAAATTGTGAAGGATTTTCCAAAGCGGGCAAAAATTGAAAAAAATGACAGGGCCGGTAGTGTCGAAAAAGTCAAAAATGGGAAGGGTGGGGGATTGTCCCAAAACTTGCTACAAGGGGCCAGAGGGGCGGGCTGAATGAAAAATGTGTAAAATCAAGCACCGTGAAGGCATTGTGTGACAATTGTGAAGGATTTTCCAAAGCGGGCAAAAATTGAAAAAAATGACAGGGCCGGTAGTGTCGAAAAAGTCAAAAATGGGAAGGGTGGGGGATTGTCCCAAAACTTGCTACAAGGGGCCAGAGGGGCGGGCTGAATGAAAAATGTGTAAAATCAAGCACCGTGAAGGCATTGTGTGAAAATTGTGAAGGATTTTCCAAAGCGGGCAAAAATTGAAAAAAATGACAGGGCCGGTAGTGTCGAAAAAGTCAAAAATGGGAAGGGTGGGGGATTGTCCCAAAACTTGCTACAAGGGGCCAGAGGGGCGGGCTGAATGAAAAATGTGTAAAATCAAGCACCGTGAAGGCATTGTGTGAAAATTGTGAAGGATTTTCCAAAGCGGGCAAAAATTGAAAAAAATGACAGGGCCGGTAGTGTCGAAAAAGTCAAAAATGGGAAGGGTGGGGGATTGTCCCAAAACTTGCTACAAGGGGCCAGAGGGGCGGGCTGAATGAAAAATGTGTAAAATCAAGCACCGTGAAGGCATTGTTTGAAAATTGTGAAGGATTTTCCAAAGCGGGCAAAAATTGAAAAAAATGACAGGGCCGGTAGTGTCGAAAAAGTCAAAAATGGGAAGGGTGGGGGATTGTCCCCAAACTTGCTACAAGGGGCCAGAGGGGCGGGCTGAATGAAAAATGTGTAAAATCAAGCACCGTGAAGGCATTGTGTGACAATTGTGAAGGATTTTCCAAAGCGGGCAAAAATTGAAAAAAATGACAGGGCCGGTAGTGTCGAAAAAGTCAAAAATGGGAAGGGTGGGGGATTGTCCCAAAACTTGCTACAAGGGGCCAGAGGGGCGGGCTGAATGAAAAATGTGTAAAATCAAGCACCGTGAAGGCATTGTGTGAAAATTGTGAAGGATTTTCCAAAGCGGGCAAAAATTGAAAAAAATGACAGGGCCGGTAGTGTCGAAAAAGTCAAAAATGGGAAGGGTGGGGGATTGTCCCAAAACTTGCTACAAGGGGCCAGAGGGGCGGGCTGAATGACAAATGTGTAAAATCAAGCACCGTGAAGGCATTGTGTGAAAATTGTGAAGGATTTTCCAAAGCGGGCAAAAATTGAAAAAAATGACAGGGCCGGTAGTGTCGAAAAAGTCAAAAATGGGAAGGGTGGGGGATTGTCCCAAAACTTGCTACAAGGGGCCAGAGGGGCGGGCTGAATGAAAAATGTGTAAAATCAAGCACCGTGAAGGCATTGTGTGACAATTGTGAAGGATTTTCCAAAGCGGGCAAAAATTGAAAAAAATGACAGGGCCGGTAGTGTCGAAAAAGTCAAAAATGGGAAGGGTGGGGGATTGTCCCAAAACTTGCTACAAGGGGCCAGAGGGGCGGGCTGAATGAAAAATGTGTAAAATCAAGCACCGTGAAGGCATTGTGTGACAATTGTGAAGGATTTTCCAAAGCGGGCAAAAATTGAAAAAAATGACAGGGCCGGTAGTGTCGAAAAAGTCAAAAATGGGAAGGGTGGGGGATTGTCCCAAAACTTGCTACAAGGGGCCAGAGGGGCGGGCTGAATGAAAAATGTGTAAAATCAAGCACCGTGAAGGCATTGTGTGAAAATTGTGAAGGATTTTCCAAAGCGGGCAAAAATTGAAAAAAATGACAGGGCCGGTAGTGTCGAAAAAGTCAAAAATGGGAAGGGTGGGGGATTGTCCCAAAACTTGCTACAAGGGGCCAGAGGGGCGGGCTGAATGAAAAATGTGTAAAATCAAGCACCGTGAAGGCATTGTTTGAAAATTGTGAAGGATTTTCCAAAGCGGGCAAAAATTGAAAAAAATGACAGGGCCGGTAGTGTCGAAAAAGTCAAAAATGGGAAGGGTGGGGGATTGTCCCAAAACTTGCTACAAGGGGCCAGAGGGGCGGGCTGAATGAAAAATGTGTAAAATCAAGCACCGTGAAGGCATTGTGTGACAATTGTGAAGGATTTTCCAAAGCGGGCAAAAATTGAAAAAAATGACAGGGCCGGTAGTGTCGAAAAAGTCAAAAATGGGAAGGGTGGGGGATTGTCCCAAAACTTGCTACAAGGGGCCAGAGGGGCGGGCTGAATGAAAAATGTGTAAAATCAAGCACCATGAAGGCATTGTGTGAAAATTGTGAAGGATTTTCCAAAGCGGGCAAAAATTGAAAAAAATGACAGGGCCGGTAGTGTCGAAAAAGTCAAAAATGGGAAGGGTGGGGGATTGTCCCAAAACTTGCTACAAGGGGCCAGAGGGGCGGGCTGAATGAAAAATGTGTAAAATCAAGCACCGTGAAGGCATTGTGTGAAAATTGTGAAGGATTTTCCAAAGCGGGCAAAAATTGAAAAAAATGACAGGGCCGGCCGGTAGTGTCGAAAAAGTCAAAAATGGGAAGGGTGGGGGATTGTCCCCAAACTTGCTACAAGGGGCCAGAGGGGCGGGCTGAATGAAAAATGTGTAAAATCAAGCACCGTGAAGGCATTGTGTGAAAATTGTGAAGGATTTTCCAAAGCGGGCAAAAATTGAAAAAAATGACAGGGCCGGTAGTGTCGAAAAAGTCAAAAATGGGAAGGGTGGGGGATTGTCCCAAAACTTGCTACAAGGGGCCAGAGGGGCGGGCTGAATGAAAAATGTGTAAAATCAAGCACCGTGAAGGCATTGTGTGAAAATTGTGAAGGATTTTCCAAAGCGGGCAAAAATTGAAAAAAATGACAGGGCCGGTAGTGTCGAAAAAGTCAAAAATGGGAAGGGTGGGGGATTGTCCCAAAACTTGCTACAAGGGGCCAGAGGGGCGGGCTGAATGAAAAATGTGTAAAATCAAGCACCGTGAAGGCATTGTGTGACAATTGTGAAGGATTTTCCAAAGCGGGCAAAAATTGAAAAAAATGACAGGGCCGGTAGTGTCGAAAAAGTCAAAAATGGGAAGGGTGGGGGATTGTCCCAAAACTTGCTACAAGGGGCCAGAGGGGCGGGCTGAATGAAAAATGTGTAAAATCAAGCACCGTGAAGGCATTGTGTGACAATTGTGAAGGATTTTCCAAAGCGGGCAAAAATTGAAAAAAATGACAGGGCCGGTAGTGTCGAAAAAGTCAAAAATGGGAAGGGTGGGGGATTGTCCCAAAACTTGCTACAAGGGGCCAGAGGGGCGGGCTGAATGAAAAATGTGTAAAATCAAGCACCGTGAATGCATTGTGTGAAAATTGTGAAGGATTTTCCAAAGCGGGCAAAAATTGAAAAAAATGACAGGGCCGGTAGTGTCGAAAAAGTCAAAAATGGGAAGGGTGGGGGATTGTCCCAAAACTTGCTACAAGGGGCCAGAGGGGCGGGCTGAATGAAAAATGTGTAAAATCAAGCACCGTGAAGGCATTGTGTGAAAATTGTGAAGGATTTTCCAAAGCGGGCAAAAATTGAAAAAAATGACAGGGCCGGTAGTGTCGAAAAAGTCAAAAATGGGAAGGGTGGGGGATTGTCCCAAAACTTGCTACAAGGGGCCAGAGGGGCGGGCTGAATGAAAAATGTGTAAAATCAAGCACCGTGAAGGCATTGTTTGAAAATTGTGAAGGATTTTCCAAAGCGGGCAAAAATTGAAAAAAATGACAGGGCCGGTAGTGTCTAAAAAGTCAAAAATGGGAAGGGTGGGGGATTGTCCCAAAACTTGCTACAAGGGGCCAGAGGGGCGGGCTGAATGAAAAATGTGTAAAATCAAGCACCGTGAAGGCATTGTGTGACAATTGTGAAGGATTTTCCAAAGCGGGCAAAAATTGAAAAAAATGACAGGGCCGGTAGTGTCGAAAAAGTCAAAAATGGGAAGGGTGGGGGATTGTCCCAAAACTTGCTACAAGGGGCCAGAGGGGCGGGCTGAATGAAAAATGTGTAAAATCAAGCACTGGAAGGCATTGTGTGAAAATTGTGAAGGATTTTCCAAAGCGGGCAAAAATTGAAAAAAATGACAGGGCCGGTAGTGTCGAAAAAGTCAAAAATGGGAAGGGTGGGGGATTGTCCCAAAACTTGCTACAAGGGGCCAGAGGGGCGGGCTGAATGAAAAATGTGTAAAATCAAGCACCGTGAATGCATTGTGTGAAAATTGTGAAGGATTTTCCAAAGCGGGCAAAAATTGAAAAAAATGACAGGGCCGGTAGTGTCGAAAAAGTCAAAAATGGGAAGGGTGGGGGATTGTCCCAAAACTTGCTACAAGGGGCCAGAGGGGCGGGCTGAATGAAAAATGTGTAAAATCAAGCACCGTGAAGGCATTGTGTGAAAATTGTGAAGGATTTTCCAAAGCGGGCAAAAATTGAAAAAAATGACAGGGCCGGTAGTGTCGAAAAAGTCAAAAATGGGAAGGGTGGGGGATTGTCCCAAAACTTGCTACAAGGGGCCAGAGGGGCGGGCTGAATGAAAAATGTGTAAAATCAAGCACCGTGAAGGCATTGTTTGAAAATTGTGAAGGATTTTCCAAAGCGGGCAAAAATTGAAAAAAATGACAGGGCCGGTAGTGTCTAAAAAGTCAAAAATGGGAAGGGTGGGGGATTGTCCCAAAACTTGCTACAAGGGGCCAGAGGGGCGGGCTGAATGAAAAATGTGTAAAATCAAGCACCGTGAAGGCATTGTGTGACAATTGTGAAGGATTTTCCAAAGCGGGCAAAAATTGAAAAAAATGACAGGGCCGGTAGTGTCGAAAAAGTCAAAAATGGGAAGGGTGGGGGATTGTCCCAAAACTTGCTACAAGGGGCCAGAGGGGCGGGCTGAATGAAAAATGTGTAAAATCAAGCACTGGAAGGCATTGTGTGAAAATTGTGAAGGATTTTCCAAAGCGGGCAAAAATTGAAAAAAATGACAGGGCCGGTAGTGTCGAAAAAGTCAAAAATGGGAAGGGTGGGGGATTGTCCCCAAACTTGCTACAAGGGGCCAGAGGGGCGGGCTGAATGAAAAATGTGTAAAATCAAGCACCGTGAAGGCATTGTGTGAAAATTGTGAAGGATTTTCCAAAGCGGGCAAAAATTGAAAAAAATGACAGGGCCGGTAGTGTCGAAAAAGTCAAAAATGGGAAGGGTGGGGGATTGTCCCAAAACTTGCTACAAGGGGCCAGAGGGGCGGGCTGAATGAAAAATGTGTAAAATCAAGCACCGTGAAGGCATTGTGTGACAATTGTGAAGGATTTTCCAAAGCGGGCAAAAATTGAAAAAAATGACAGGGCCGGTAGTGTCGAAAAAGTCAAAAATGGGAAGGGTGGGGGATTGTCCCAAAACTTGCTACAAGGGGCCAGAGGGGCGGGCTGAATGAAAAATGTGTAAAATCAAGCACCGTGAAGGCATTGTGTGAAAATTGTGAAGGATTTTCCAAAGCGGGCAAAAATTGAAAAAAATGACAGGGCCGGTAGTGTCGAAAAAGTCAAAAATGGGAAGGGTGGGGGATTGTCCCAAAACTTGCTACAAGGGGCCAGAGGGGCGGGCTGAATGAAAAATGTGTAAAATCAAGCACCGTGAAGGCATTGTTTGAAAATTGTGAAGGATTTTCCAAAGCGGGCAAAAATTGAAAAAAATGACAGGGCCGGTAGTGTCGAAAAAGTCAAAAATGGGAAGGGTGGGGGATTGTCCCCAAACTTGCTACAAGGGGCCAGAGGGGCGGGCTGAATGAAAAATGTGTAAAATCAAGCACCGTGAAGGCATTGTGTGACAATTGTGAAGGATTTTCCAAAGCGGGCAAAAATTGAAAAAAATGACAGGGCCGGTAGTGTCGAAAAAGTCAAAAATGGGAAGGGTGGGGGATTGTCCCAAAACTTGCTACAAGGGGCCAGAGGGGCGGGCTGAATGAAAAATGTGTAAAATCAAGCACCGTGAAGGCATTGTGTGAAAATTGTGAAGGATTTTCCAAAGCGGGCAAAAATTGAAAAAAATGACAGGGCCGGTAGTGTCGAAAAAGTCAAAAATGGGAAGGGTGGGGGATTGTCCCAAAACTTGCTACAAGGGGCCAGAGGGGCGGGCTGAATGACAAATGTGTAAAATCAAGCACCGTGAAGGCATTGTGTGAAAATTGTGAAGGATTTTCCAAAGCGGGCAAAAATTGAAAAAAATGACAGGGCCGGTAGTGTCGAAAAAGTCAAAAATGGGAAGGGTGGGGGATTGTCCCAAAACTTGCTACAAGGGGCCAGAGGGGCGGGCTGAATGAAAAATGTGTAAAATCAAGCACCGTGAAGGCATTGTGTGACAATTGTGAAGGATTTTCCAAAGCGGGCAAAAATTGAAAAAAATGACAGGGCCGGTAGTGTCGAAAAAGTCAAAAATGGGAAGGGTGGGGGATTGTCCCAAAACTTGCTACAAGGGGCCAGAGGGGCGGGCTGAATGAAAAATGTGTAAAATCAAGCACCGTGAAGGCATTGTGTGACAATTGTGAAGGATTTTCCAAAGCGGGCAAAAATTGAAAAAAATGACAGGGCCGGTAGTGTCGAAAAAGTCAAAAATGGGAAGGGTGGGGGATTGTCCCAAAACTTGCTACAAGGGGCCAGAGGGGCGGGCTGAATGAAAAATGTGTAAAATCAAGCACCGTGAAGGCATTGTGTGAAAATTGTGAAGGATTTTCCAAAGCGGGCAAAAATTGAAAAAAATGACAGGGCCGGTAGTGTCGAAAAAGTCAAAAATGGGAAGGGTGGGGGATTGTCCCAAAACTTGCTACAAGGGGCCAGAGGGGCGGGCTGAATGAAAAATGTGTAAAATCAAGCACCGTGAAGGCATTGTTTGAAAATTGTGAAGGATTTTCCAAAGCGGGCAAAAATTGAAAAAAATGACAGGGCCGGTAGTGTCGAAAAAGTCAAAAATGGGAAGGGTGGGGGATTGTCCCAAAACTTGCTACAAGGGGCCAGAGGGGCGGGCTGAATGAAAAATGTGTAAAATCAAGCATCGTGAAGGCATTGTGTGACAATTGTGAAGGATTTTCCAAAGCGGGCAAAAATTGAAAAAAATGACAGGGCCGGTAGTGTCGAAAAAGTCAAAAATGGGAAGGGTGGGGGATTGTCCCAAAACTTGCTACAAGGGGCCAGAGGGGCGGGCTGAATGAAAAATGTGTAAAATCAAGCACCATGAAGGCATTGTGTGAAAATTGTGAAGGATTTTCCAAAGCGGGCAAAAATTGAAAAAAATGACAGGGCCGGTAGTGTCGAAAAAGTCAAAAATGGGAAGGGTGGGGGATTGTCCCAAAACTTGCTACAAGGGGCCAGAGGGGCGGGCTGAATGAAAAATGTGTAAAATCAAGCACCGTGAAGGCATTGTGTGAAAATTGTGAAGGATTTTCCAAAGCGGGCAAAAATTGAAAAAAATGACAGGGCCGGCCGGTAGTGTCGAAAAAGTCAAAAATGGGAAGGGTGGGGGATTGTCCCCAAACTTGCTACAAGGGGCCAGAGGGGCGGGCTGAATGAAAAATGTGTAAAATCAAGCACCGTGAAGGCATTGTGTGAAAATTGTGAAGGATTTTCCAAAGCGGGCAAAAATTGAAAAAAATGACAGGGCCGGTAGTGTCGAAAAAGTCAAAAATGGGAAGGGTGGGGGATTGTCCCAAAACTTGCTACAAGGGGCCAGAGGGGCGGGCTGAATGAAAAATGTGTAAAATCAAGCACCGTGAAGGCATTGTGTGAAAATTGTGAAGGATTTTCCAAAGCGGGCAAAAATTGAAAAAAATGACAGGGCCGGTAGTGTCGAAAAAGTCAAAAATGGGAAGGGTGGGGGATTGTCCCAAAACTTGCTACAAGGGGCCAGAGGGGCGGGCTGAATGAAAAATGTGTAAAATCAAGCACCGTGAAGGCATTGTGTGACAATTGTGAAGGATTTTCCAAAGCGGGCAAAAATTGAAAAAAATGACAGGGCCGGTAGTGTCGAAAAAGTCAAAAATGGGAAGGGTGGGGGATTGTCCCAAAACTTGCTACAAGGGGCCAGAGGGGCGGGCTGAATGAAAAATGTGTAAAATCAAGCACCGTGAAGGCATTGTGTGACAATTGTGAAGGATTTTCCAAAGCGGGCAAAAATTGAAAAAAATGACAGGGCCGGTAGTGTCGAAAAAGTCAAAAATGGGAAGGGTGGGGGATTGTCCCAAAACTTGCTACAAGGGGCCAGAGGGGCGGGCTGAATGAAAAATGTGTAAAATCAAGCACCGTGAAGGCATTGTTTGAAAATTGTGAAGGATTTTCCAAAGCGGGCAAAAATTGAAAAAAATGACAGGGCCGGCCGGTAGTGTCGAAAAAGTCAAAAATGGGAAGGGTGGGGGATTGTCCCCAAACTTGCTACAAGGGGCCAGAGGGGCGGGCTGAATGAAAAATGTGTAAAATCAAGCACCGTGAAGGCATTGTGTGAAAATTGTGAAGGATTTTCCAAAGCGGGCAAAAATTGAAAAAAATGACAGGGCCGGTAGTGTCGAAAAAGTCAAAAATGGGAAGGGTGGGGGATTGTCCCAAAACTTGCTACAAGGGGCCAGAGGGGCGGGCTGAATGAAAAATGTGTAAAATCAAGCACCGTGAAGGCATTGTGTGAAAATTGTGAAGGATTTTCCAAAGCGGGCAAAAATTGAAAAAAATGACAGGGCCGGTAGTGTCGAAAAAGTCAAAAATGGGAAGGGTGGGGGATTGTCCCAAAACTTGCTACAAGGGGCCAGAGGGGCGGGCTGAATGAAAAATGTGTAAAATCAAGCACCGTGAAGGCATTGTGTGACAATTGTGAAGGATTTTCCAAAGCGGGCAAAAATTGAAAAAAATGACAGGGCCGGTAGTGTCGAAAAAGTCAAAAATGGGAAGGGTGGGGGATTGTCCCAAAACTTGCTACAAGGGGCCAGAGGGGCGGGCTGAATGAAAAATGTGTAAAATCAAGCACCGTGAAGGCATTGTGTGACAATTGTGAAGGATTTTCCAAAGCGGGCAAAAATTGAAAAAAATGACAGGGCCGGTAGTGTCGAAAAAGTCAAAAATGGGAAGGGTGGGGGATTGTCCCAAAACTTGCTACAAGGGGCCAGAGGGGCGGGCTGAATGAAAAATGTGTAAAATCAAGCACCGTGAAGGCATTGTGTGAAAATTGTGAAGGATTTTCCAAAGCGGGCAAAAATTGAAAAAAATGACAGGGCCGGTAGTGTCGAAAAAGTCAAAAATGGGAAGGGTGGGGGATTGTCCCAAAACTTGCTACAAGGGGCCAGAGGGGCGGGCTGAATGAAAAATGTGTAAAATCAAGCACCGTGAAGGCATTGTGTGACAATTGTGAAGGATTTTCCAAAGCGGGCAAAAATTGAAAAAAATGACAGGGCCGGTAGTGTCGAAAAAGTCAAAAATGGGAAGGGTGGGGGATTGTCCCAAAACTTGCTACAAGGGGCCAGAGGGGCGGGCTGAATGAAAAATGTGTAAAATCAAGCACCATGAAGGCATTGTGTGAAAATTGTGAAGGATTTTCCAAAGCGGGCAAAAATTGAAAAAAATGACAGGGCCGGTAGTGTCGAAAAAGTCAAAAATGGGAAGGGTGGGGGATTGTCCCAAAACTTGCTACAAGGGGCCAGAGGGGCGGGCTGAATGAAAAATGTGTAAAATCAAGCACCGTGAATGCATTGTGTGAAAATTGTGAAGGATTTTCCAAAGCGGGCAAAAATTGAAAAAAATGACAGGGCCGGTAGTGTCGAAAAAGTCAAAAATGGGAAGGGTGGGGGATTGTCCCAAAACTTGCTACAAGGGGCCAGAGGGGCGGGCTGAATGAAAAATGTGTAAAATCAAGCACCGTGAAGGCATTGTGTGAAAATTGTGAAGGATTTTCCAAAGCGGGCAAAAATTGAAAAAAATGACAGGGCCGGTAGTGTCGAAAAAGTCAAAAATGGGAAGGGTGGGGGATTGTCCCAAAACTTGCTACAAGGGGCCAGAGGGGCGGGCTGAATGAAAAATGTGTAAAATCAAGCACCGTGAAGGCATTGTTTGAAAATTGTGAAGGATTTTCCAAAGCGGGCAAAAATTGAAAAAAATGACAGGGCCGGTAGTGTCTAAAAAGTCAAAAATGGGAAGGGTGGGGGATTGTCCCAAAACTTGCTACAAGGGGCCAGAGGGGCGGGCTGAATGAAAAATGTGTAAAATCAAGCACCGTGAAGGCATTGTGTGACAATTGTGAAGGATTTTCCAAAGCGGGCAAAAATTGAAAAAAATGACAGGGCCGGTAGTGTCGAAAAAGTCAAAAATGGGAAGGGTGGGGGATTGTCCCAAAACTTGCTACAAGGGGCCAGAGGGGCGGGCTGAATGAAAAATGTGTAAAATCAAGCACTGGAAGGCATTGTGTGAAAATTGTGAAGGATTTTCCAAAGCGGGCAAAAATTGAAAAAAATGACAGGGCCGGTAGTGTCGAAAAAGTCAAAAATGGGAAGGGTGGGGGATTGTCCCCAAACTTGCTACAAGGGGCCAGAGGGGCGGGCTGAATGAAAAATGTGTAAAATCAAGCACCGTGAAGGCATTGTGTGAAAATTGTGAAGGATTTTCCAAAGCGGGCAAAAATTGAAAAAAATGACAGGGCCGGTAGTGTCGAAAAAGTCAAAAATGGGAAGGGTGGGGGATTGTCCCAAAACTTGCTACAAGGGGCCAGAGGGGCGGGCTGAATGAAAAATGTGTAAAATCAAGCACCGTGAAGGCATTGTGTGACAATTGTGAAGGATTTTCCAAAGCGGGCAAAAATTGAAAAAAATGACAGGGCCGGTAGTGTCGAAAAAGTCAAAAATGGGAAGGGTGGGGGATTGTCCCAAAACTTGCTACAAGGGGCCAGAGGGGCGGGCTGAATGAAAAATGTGTAAAATCAAGCACCGTGAAGGCATTGTGTGAAAATTGTGAAGGATTTTCCAAAGCGGGCAAAAATTGAAAAAAATGACAGGGCCGGTAGTGTCGAAAAAGTCAAAAATGGGAAGGGTGGGGGATTGTCCCAAAACTTGCTACAAGGGGCCAGAGGGGCGGGCTGAATGAAAAATGTGTAAAATCAAGCACCGTGAAGGCATTGTTTGAAAATTGTGAAGGATTTTCCAAAGCGGGCAAAAATTGAAAAAAATGACAGGGCCGGTAGTGTCGAAAAAGTCAAAAATGGGAAGGGTGGGGGATTGTCCCCAAACTTGCTACAAGGGGCCAGAGGGGCGGGCTGAATGAAAAATGTGTAAAATCAAGCACCGTGAAGGCATTGTGTGACAATTGTGAAGGATTTTCCAAAGCGGGCAAAAATTGAAAAAAATGACAGGGCCGGTAGTGTCGAAAAAGTCAAAAATGGGAAGGGTGGGGGATTGTCCCAAAACTTGCTACAAGGGGCCAGAGGGGCGGGCTGAATGAAAAATGTGTAAAATCAAGCACCGTGAAGGCATTGTGTGAAAATTGTGAAGGATTTTCCAAAGCGGGCAAAAATTGAAAAAAATGACAGGGCCGGTAGTGTCGAAAAAGTCAAAAATGGGAAGGGTGGGGGATTGTCCCAAAACTTGCTACAAGGGGCCAGAGGGGCGGGCTGAATGACAAATGTGTAAAATCAAGCACCGTGAAGGCATTGTGTGAAAATTGTGAAGGATTTTCCAAAGCGGGCAAAAATTGAAAAAAATGACAGGGCCGGTAGTGTCGAAAAAGTCAAAAATGGGAAGGGTGGGGGATTGTCCCAAAACTTGCTACAAGGGGCCAGAGGGGCGGGCTGAATGAAAAATGTGTAAAATCAAGCACCGTGAAGGCATTGTGTGACAATTGTGAAGGATTTTCCAAAGCGGGCAAAAATTGAAAAAAATGACAGGGCCGGTAGTGTCGAAAAAGTCAAAAATGGGAAGGGTGGGGGATTGTCCCAAAACTTGCTACAAGGGGCCAGAGGGGCGGGCTGAATGAAAAATGTGTAAAATCAAGCACCGTGAAGGCATTGTGTGACAATTGTGAAGGATTTTCCAAAGCGGGCAAAAATTGAAAAAAATGACAGGGCCGGTAGTGTCGAAAAAGTCAAAAATGGGAAGGGTGGGGGATTGTCCCAAAACTTGCTACAAGGGGCCAGAGGGGCGGGCTGAATGAAAAATGTGTAAAATCAAGCACCGTGAAGGCATTGTGTGAAAATTGTGAAGGATTTTCCAAAGCGGGCAAAAATTGAAAAAAATGACAGGGCCGGTAGTGTCGAAAAAGTCAAAAATGGGAAGGGTGGGGGATTGTCCCAAAACTTGCTACAAGGGGCCAGAGGGGCGGGCTGAATGAAAAATGTGTAAAATCAAGCACCGTGAAGGCATTGTTTGAAAATTGTGAAGGATTTTCCAAAGCGGGCAAAAATTGAAAAAAATGACAGGGCCGGTAGTGTCGAAAAAGTCAAAAATGGGAAGGGTGGGGGATTGTCCCAAAACTTGCTACAAGGGGCCAGAGGGGCGGGCTGAATGAAAAATGTGTAAAATCAAGCACCGTGAAGGCATTGTGTGACAATTGTGAAGGATTTTCCAAAGCGGGCAAAAATTGAAAAAAATGACAGGGCCGGTAGTGTCGAAAAAGTCAAAAATGGGAAGGGTGGGGGATTGTCCCAAAACTTGCTACAAGGGGCCAGAGGGGCGGGCTGAATGAAAAATGTGTAAAATCAAGCACCATGAAGGCATTGTGTGAAAATTGTGAAGGATTTTCCAAAGCGGGCAAAAATTGAAAAAAATGACAGGGCCGGTAGTGTCGAAAAAGTCAAAAATGGGAAGGGTGGGGGATTGTCCCAAAACTTGCTACAAGGGGCCAGAGGGGCGGGCTGAATGAAAAATGTGTAAAATCAAGCACCGTGAAGGCATTGTGTGAAAATTGTGAAGGATTTTCCAAAGCGGGCAAAAATTGAAAAAAATGACAGGGCCGGCCGGTAGTGTCGAAAAAGTCAAAAATGGGAAGGGTGGGGGATTGTCCCCAAACTTGCTACAAGGGGCCAGAGGGGCGGGCTGAATGAAAAATGTGTAAAATCAAGCACCGTGAAGGCATTGTGTGAAAATTGTGAAGGATTTTCCAAAGCGGGCAAAAATTGAAAAAAATGACAGGGCCGGTAGTGTCGAAAAAGTCAAAAATGGGAAGGGTGGGGGATTGTCCCAAAACTTGCTACAAGGGGCCAGAGGGGCGGGCTGAATGAAAAATGTGTAAAATCAAGCACCGTGAAGGCATTGTGTGAAAATTGTGAAGGATTTTCCAAAGCGGGCAAAAATTGAAAAAAATGACAGGGCCGGTAGTGTCGAAAAAGTCAAAAATGGGAAGGGTGGGGGATTGTCCCAAAACTTGCTACAAGGGGCCAGAGGGGCGGGCTGAATGAAAAATGTGTAAAATCAAGCACCGTGAAGGCATTGTGTGACAATTGTGAAGGATTTTCCAAAGCGGGCAAAAATTGAAAAAAATGACAGGGCCGGTAGTGTCGAAAAAGTCAAAAATGGGAAGGGTGGGGGATTGTCCCAAAACTTGCTACAAGGGGCCAGAGGGGCGGGCTGAATGAAAAATGTGTAAAATCAAGCACCGTGAAGGCATTGTGTGACAATTGTGAAGGATTTTCCAAAGCGGGCAAAAATTGAAAAAAATGACAGGGCCGGTAGTGTCGAAAAAGTCAAAAATGGGAAGGGTGGGGGATTGTCCCAAAACTTGCTACAAGGGGCCAGAGGGGCGGGCTGAATGAAAAATGTGTAAAATCAAGCACCGTGAAGGCATTGTTTGAAAATTGTGAAGGATTTTCCAAAGCGGGCAAAAATTGAAAAAAATGACAGGGCCGGTAGTGTCGAAAAAGTCAAAAATGGGAAGGGTGGGGGATTGTCCCCAAACTTGCTACAAGGGGCCAGAGGGGCGGGCTGAATGAAAAATGTGTAAAATCAAGCACCGTGAAGGCATTGTGTGAAAATTGTGAAGGATTTTCCAAAGCGGGCAAAAATTGAAAAAAATGACAGGGCCGGTAGTGTCGAAAAAGTCAAAAATGGGAAGGGTGGGGGATTGTCCCAAAACTTGCTACAAGGGGCCAGAGGGGCGGGCTGAATGAAAAATGTGTAAAATCAAGCACCGTGAAGGCATTGTGTGACAATTGTGAAGGATTTTCCAAAGCGGGCAAAAATTGAAAAAAATGACAGGGCCGGTAGTGTCGAAAAAGTCAAAAATGGGAAGGGTGGGGGATTGTCCCAAAACTTGCTACAAGGGGCCAGAGGGGCGGGCTGAATGAAAAATGTGTAAAATCAAGCACCATGAAGGCATTGTGTGAAAATTGTGAAGGATTTTCCAAAGCGGGCAAAAATTGAAAAAAATGACAGGGCCGGTAGTGTCGAAAAAGTCAAAAATGGGAAGGGTGGGGGATTGTCCCAAAACTTGCTACAAGGGGCCAGAGGGGCGGGCTGAATGAAAAATGTGTAAAATCAAGCACCGTGAATGCATTGTGTGAAAATTGTGAAGGATTTTCCAAAGCGGGCAAAAATTGAAAAAAATGACAGGGCCGGTAGTGTCGAAAAAGTCAAAAATGGGAAGGGTGGGGGATTGTCCCAAAACTTGCTACAAGGGGCCAGAGGGGCGGGCTGAATGAAAAATGTGTAAAATCAAGCACCGTGAAGGCATTGTGTGAAAATTGTGAAGGATTTTCCAAAGCGGGCAAAAATTGAAAAAAATGACAGGGCCGGTAGTGTCGAAAAAGTCAAAAATGGGAAGGGTGGGGGATTGTCCCAAAACTTGCTACAAGGGGCCAGAGGGGCGGGCTGAATGAAAAATGTGTAAAATCAAGCACCGTGAAGGCATTGTTTGAAAATTGTGAAGGATTTTCCAAAGCGGGCAAAAATTGAAAAAAATGACAGGGCCGGTAGTGTCTAAAAAGTCAAAAATGGGAAGGGTGGGGGATTGTCCCAAAACTTGCTACAAGGGGCCAGAGGGGCGGGCTGAATGAAAAATGTGTAAAATCAAGCACCGTGAAGGCATTGTGTGACAATTGTGAAGGATTTTCCAAAGCGGGCAAAAATTGAAAAAAATGACAGGGCCGGTAGTGTCGAAAAAGTCAAAAATGGGAAGGGTGGGGGATTGTCCCAAAACTTGCTACAAGGGGCCAGAGGGGCGGGCTGAATGAAAAATGTGTAAAATCAAGCACCATGAAGGCATTGTGTGAAAATTGTGAAGGATTTTCCAAAGCGGGCAAAAATTGAAAAAAATGACAGGGCCGGTAGTGTCGAAAAAGTCAAAAATGGGAAGGGTGGGGGATTGTCCCAAAACTTGCTACAAGGGGCCAGAGGGGCGGGCTGAATGAAAAATGTGTAAAATCAAGCACCGTGAAGGCATTGTGTGAAAATTGTGAAGGATTTTCCAAAGCGGGCAAAAATTGAAAAAAATGACAGGGCCGGCCGGTAGTGTCGAAAAAGTCAAAAATGGGAAGGGTGGGGGATTGTCCCCAAACTTGCTACAAGGGGCCAGAGGGGCGGGCTGAATGAAAAATGTGTAAAATCAAGCACCGTGAAGGCATTGTGTGAAAATTGTGAAGGATTTTCCAAAGCGGGCAAAAATTGAAAAAAATGACAGGGCCGGTAGTGTCTAAAAAGTCAAAAATGGGAAGGGTGGGGGATTGTCCCAAAACTTGCTACAAGGGGCCAGAGGGGCGGGCTGAATGAAAAATGTGTAAAATCAAGCACCGTGAAGGCATTGTGTGAAAATTGTGAAGGATTTTCCAAAGCGGGCAAAAATTGAAAAAAATGACAGGGCCGGTAGTGTCGAAAAAGTCAAAAATGGGAAGGGTGGGGGATTGTCCCAAAACTTGCTACAAGGGGCCAGAGGGGCGGGCTGAATGAAAAATGTGTAAAATCAAGCACCGTGAAGGCATTGTGTGACAATTGTGAAGGATTTTCCAAAGCGGGCAAAAATTGAAAAAAATGACAGGGCCGGTAGTGTCGAAAAAGTCAAAAATGGGAAGGGTGGGGGATTGTCCCAAAACTTGCTACAAGGGGCCAGAGGGGCGGGCTGAATGAAAAATGTGTAAAATCAAGCACCGTGAAGGCATTGTTTGAAAATTGTGAAGGATTTTCCAAAGCGGGCAAAAATTGAAAAAAATGACAGGGCCGGTAGTGTCGAAAAAGTCAAAAATGGGAAGGGTGGGGGATTGTCCCCAAACTTGCTACAAGGGGCCAGAGGGGCGGGCTGAATGAAAAATGTGTAAAATCAAGCACCGTGAAGGCATTGTGTGAAAATTGTGAAGGATTTTCCAAAGCGGGCAAAAATTGAAAAAAATGACAGGGCCGGTAGTGTCGAAAAAGTCAAAAATGGGAAGGGTGGGGGATTGTCCCAAAACTTGCTACAAGGGGCCAGAGGGGCGGGCTGAATGAAAAATGTGTAAAATCAAGCACCGTGAAGGCATTGTGTGACAATTGTGAAGGATTTTCCAAAGCGGGCAAAAATTGAAAAAAATGACAGGGCCGGTAGTGTCGAAAAAGTCAAAAATGGGAAGGGTGGGGGATTGTCCCAAAACTTGCTACAAGGGGCCAGAGGGGCGGGCTGAATGAAAAATGTGTAAAATCAAGCACCGTGAAGGCATTGTGTGAAAATTGTGAAGGATTTTCCAAAGCGGGCAAAAATTGAAAAAAATGACAGGGCCGGTAGTGTCGAAAAAGTCAAAAATGGGAAGGGTGGGGGATTGTCCCAAAACTTGCTACAAGGGGCCAGAGGGGCGGGCTGAATGAAAAATGTGTAAAATCAAGCACCGTGAATGCATTGTGTGAAAATTGTGAAGGATTTTCCAAAGCGGGCAAAAATTGAAAAAAATGACAGGGCCGGTAGTGTCGAAAAAGTCAAAAATGGGAAGGGTGGGGGATTGTCCCAAAACTTGCTACAAGGGGCCAGAGGGGCGGGCTGAATGAAAAATGTGTAAAATCAAGCACCGTGAAGGCATTGTGTGAAAATTGTGAAGGATTTTCCAAAGCGGGCAAAAATTGAAAAAAATGACAGGGCCGGTAGTGTCGAAAAAGTCAAAAATGGGAAGGGTGGGGGATTGTCCCAAAACTTGCTACAAGGGGCCAGAGGGGCGGGCTGAATGAAAAATGTGTAAAATCAAGCACCGTGAAGGCATTGTTTGAAAATTGTGAAGGATTTTCCAAAGCGGGCAAAAATTGAAAAAAATGACAGGGCCGGTAGTGTCGAAAAAGTCAAAAATGGGAAGGGTGGGGGATTGTCCCCAAACTTGCTACAAGGGGCCAGAGGGGCGGGCTGAATGAAAAATGTGTAAAATCAAGCACCGTGAAGGCATTGTGTGAAAATTGTGAAGGATTTTCCAAAGCGGGCAAAAATTGAAAAAAATGACAGGGCCGGTAGTGTCGAAAAAGTCAAAAATGGGAAGGGTGGGGGATTGTCCCAAAACTTGCTACAAGGGGCCAGAGGGGCGGGCTGAATGAAAAATGTGTAAAATCAAGCACCGTGAAGGCATTGTGTGACAATTGTGAAGGATTTTCCAAAGCGGGCAAAAATTGAAAAAAATGACAGGGCCGGTAGTGTCGAAAAAGTCAAAAATGGGAAGGGTGGGGGATTGTCCCAAAACTTGCTACAAGGGGCCAGAGGGGCGGGCTGAATGAAAAATGTGTAAAATCAAGCACCATGAAGGCATTGTGTGAAAATTGTGAAGGATTTTCCAAAGCGGGCAAAAATTGAAAAAAATGACAGGGCCGGTAGTGTCGAAAAAGTCAAACATGGGAAGGGTGGGGGATTGTCCCAAAACTTGCTACAAGGGGCCAGAGGGGCGGGCTGAATGAAAAATGTGTAAAATCAAGCACCGTGAAGGCATTGTGTGAAAATTGTGAAGGATTTTCCAAAGCGGGCAAAAATTGAAAAAAATGACAGGGCCGGCCGGTAGTGTCGAAAAAGTCAAAAATGGGAAGGGTGGGGGATTGTCCCAAAACTTGCTACAAGGGGCCAGAGGGGCGGGCTGAATGAAAAATGTGTAAAATCAAGCACCGTGAAGGCATTGTGTGAAAATTGTGAAGGATTTTCCAAAGCGGGCAAAAATTGAAAAAAATGACAGGGCAGGTAGTGTCGAAAAAGTCAAAAATGGGAAGGGTGGGGGATTGTCCCCAAACTTGCTACAAGGGGCCAGAGGGGCGGGCTGAATGAAAAATGTGTAAAATCAAGCACCGTGAAGGCATTGTGTGAAAATTGTGAAGGATTTTCCAAAGCGGGCAAAAATTGAAAAAAATGACAGGGCCGGTAGTGTCGAAAAAGTCAAAAATGGGAAGGGTGGGGGATTGTCCCAAAACTTGCTACAAGGGGCCAGAGGGGCGGGCTGAATGAAAAATGTGTAAAATCAAGCACCGTGAAGGCATTGTGTGACAATTGTGAAGGATTTTCCAAAGCGGGCAAAAATTGAAAAAAATGACAGGGCCGGTAGTGTCGAAAAAGTCAAAAATGGGAAGGGTGGGGGATTGTCCCAAAACTTGCTACAAGGGGCCAGAGGGGCGGGCTGAATGAAAAATGTGTAAAATCAAGCACCGTGAAGGCATTGTGTGAAAATTGTGAAGGATTTTCCAAAGCGGGCAAAAATTGAAAAAAATGACAGGGCCGGTAGTGTCGAAAAAGTCAAAAATGGGAAGGGTGGGGGATTGTCCCAAAACTTGCTACAAGGGGCCAGAGGGGCGGGCTGAATGAAAAATGTGTAAAATCAAGCACCGTGAAGGCATTGTGTGAAAATTGTGAAGGATTTTCCAAAGCGGGCAAAAATTGAAAAAAATGACAGGGCCGGTAGTGTCGAAAAAGTCAAAAATGGGAAGGGTGGGGGATTGTCCCAAAACTTGCTACAAGGGGCCAGAGGGGCGGGCTGAATGAAAAATGTGTAAAATCAAGCACCGTGAAGGCATTGTTTGAAAATTGTGAAGGATTTTCCAAAGCGGGCAAAAATTGAAAAAAATGACAGGGCCGGTAGTGTCGAAAAAGTCAAAAATGGGAAGGGTGGGGGATTGTCCCCAAACTTGCTACAAGGGGCCAGAGGGGCGGGCTGAATGAAAAATGTGTAAAATCAAGCACCGTGAAGGCATTGTGTGACAATTGTGAAGGATTTTCCAAAGCGGGCAAAAATTGAAAAAAATGACAGGGCCGGTAGTGTCGAAAAAGTCAAAAATGGGAAGGGTGGGGGATTGTCCCAAAACTTGCTACAAGGGGCCAGAGGGGCGGGCTGAATGAAAAATGTGTAAAATCAAGCACCGTGAAGGCATTGTGTGAAAATTGTGAAGGATTTTCCAAAGCGGGCAAAAATTGAAAAAAATGACAGGGCCGGTAGTGTCGAAAAAGTCAAAAATGGGAAGGGTGGGGGATTGTCCCAAAACTTGCTACAAGGGGCCAGAGGGGCGGGCTGAATGACAAATGTGTAAAATCAAGCACCGTGAAGGCATTGTGTGAAAATTGTGAAGGATTTTCCAAAGCGGGCAAAAATTGAAAAAAAATGACAGGGCCGGTAGTGTCGAAAAAGTCAAAAATGGGAAGGGTGGGGGATTGTCCCAAAACTTGCTACAAGGGGCCAGAGGGGCGGGCTGAATGAAAAATGTGTAAAATCAAGCACCGTGAAGGCATTGTGTGACAATTGTGAAGGATTTTCCAAAGCGGGCAAAAATTGAAAAAAATGACAGGGCCGGTAGTGTCGAAAAAGTCAAAAATGGGAAGGGTGGGGGATTGTCCCAAAACTTGCTACAAGGGGCCAGAGGGGCGGGCTGAATGAAAAATGTGTAAAATCAAGCACCGTGAAGGCATTGTGTGAAAATTGTGAAGGATTTTCCAAAGCGGGCAAAAATTGAAAAAAATGACAGGGCCGGTAGTGTCGAAAAAGTCAAAAATGGGAAGGGTGGGGGATTGTCCCAAAACTTGCTACAAGGGGCCAGAGGGGCGGGCTGAATGAAAAATGTGTAAAATCAAGCACCGTGAAGGCATTGTGTGAAAATTGTGAAGGATTTTCCAAAGCGGGCAAAAATTGAAAAAAATGACAGGGCCGGTAGTGTCGAAAAAGTCAAAAATGGGAAGGGTGGGGGATTGTCCCAATACTTGCTACAAGGGGCCAGAGGGGCGGGCTGAATGAAAAATGTGTAAAATCAAGCACCGTGAAGGCATTGTTTGAAAATTGTGAAGGATTTTCCAAAGCGGGCAAAAATTGAAAAAAATGACAGGGCCGGTAGTGTCGAAAAAGTCAAAAATGGGAAGGGTGGGGGATTGTCCCCAAACTTGCTACAAGGGGCCAGAGGGGCGGGCTGAATGAAAAATGTGTAAAATCAAGCACCGTGAAGGCATTGTGTGAAAATTGTGAAGGATTTTCCAAAGCGGGCAAAAATTGAAAAAAATGACAGGGCCGGTAGTGTCGAAAAAGTCAAAAATGGGAAAGGTGGGGGATTGTCCCAAAACTTGCTACAAGGGGCCAGAGGGGCGGGCTGAATGAAAAATGTGTAAAATCAAGCACCGTGAAGGCATTGTGTGACAATTGTGAAGGATTTTCCAAAGCGGGCAAAAATTGAAAAAAATGACAGGGCCGGTAGTGTCGAAAAAGTCAAAAATGGGAAGGGTGGGGGATTGTCCCAAAACTTGCTACAAGGGGCCAGAGGGGCGGGCTGAATGAAAAATGTGTAAAATCAAGCACCGTGAAGGCATTGTGTGAAAATTGTGAAGGATTTTCCAAAGCGGGCAAAAATTGAAAAAAATGACAGGGCCGGTAGTGTCGAAAAAGTCAAAAATGGGAAGGGTGGGGGATTGTCCCAAAACTTGCTACAAGGGGCCAGAGGGGCAGGCTGAATGACAAATGTGTAAAATCAAGCACCGTGAAGGCATTGTGTGAAAATTGTGAAGGATTTTCCAAAGCGGGCAAAAATTGAAAAAAATGACAGGGCCGGTAGTGTCGAAAAAGTCAAAAATGGGAAGGGTGGGGGATTGTCCCAAAACTTGCTACAAGGGGCCAGAGGGGCGGGCTGAATGAAAAATGTGTAAAATCAAGCACCGTGAAGGCATTGTGTGACAATTGTGAAGGATTTTCCAAAGCGGGCAAAAATTGAAAAAAATGACAGGGCCGGTAGTGTCGAAAAAGTCAAAAATGGGAAGGGTGGGGGATTGTCCCAAAACTTGCTACAAGGGGCCAGAGGGGCGGGCTGAATGAAAAATGTGTAAAATCAAGCACCGTGAAGGCATTGTGTGAAAATTGTGAAGGATTTTCCAAAGCGGGCAAAAATTGAAAAAAATGACAGGGCCGGTAGTGTCGAAAAAGTCAAAAATGGGAAGGGTGGGGGATTGTCCCAAAACTTGCTACAAGGGGCCAGAGGGGCGGGCTGAATGAAAAATGTGTAAAATCAAGCACCGTGAAGGCATTGTGTGAAAATTGTGAAGGATTTTCCAAAGCGGGCAAAAATTGAAAAAAATGACAGGGCCGGTAGTGTCGAAAAAGTCAAAAATGGGAAGGGTGGGGGATTGTCCCAATACTTGCTACAAGGGGCCAGAGGGGCGGGCTGAATGAAAAATGTGTAAAATCAAGCACCGTGAAGGCATTGTTTGAAAATTGTGAAGGATTTTCCAAAGCGGGCAAAAATTGAAAAAAATGACAGGGCCGGTAGTGTCGAAAAAGTCAAAAATGGGAAGGGTGGGGGATTGTCCCCAAACTTGCTACAAGGGGCCAGAGGGGCGGGCTGAATGAAAAATGTGTAAAATCAAGCACTGTGAAGGCATTGTGTGACAATTGTGAAGGATTTTCCAAAGCGGGCAAAAATTGAAAAAAATGACAGGGCCGGTAGTGTCGAAAAAGTCAAAAATGGGAAGGGTGGGGGATTGTCCCAAAACTTGCTACAAGGGGCCAGAGGGGCGGGCTGAATGAAAAATGTGTAAAATCAAGCACCGTGAAGGCATTGTGTGAAAATTGTGAAGGATTTTCCAAAGCGGGCAAAAATTGAAAAAAATGACAGGGCCGGTAGTGTCGAAAAAGTCAAAAATGGGAAGGGTGGGGGATTGTCCCAAAACTTGCTACAAGGGGCCAGAGGGGCGGGCTGAATGAAAAATGTGTAAAATCAAGCACCGTGAAGGCATTGTTTGAAAATTGTGAAGGATTTTCCAAAGCGGGCAAAAATTGAAAAAAATGACAGGGCCGGTAGTGTCTAAAAAGTCAAAAATGGGAAGGGTGGGGGATTGTCCCCAAACTTGCTACAAGGGGCCAGAGGGGCGGGCTGAATGAAAAATGTGTAAAATCAAGCACCGTGAAGGCATTGTGTGAAAATTGTGAAGGATTTTCCAAAGCGGGCAAAAATTGAAAAAAATGACAGGGCCGGTAGTGTCGAAAAAGTCAAAAATGGGAAAGGTGGGGGATTGTCCCAAAACTTGCTACAAGGGGCCAGAGGGGCGGGCTGAATGAAAAATGTGTAAAATCAAGCACCGTGAAGGCATTGTGTGACAATTGTGAAGGATTTTCCAAAGCGGGCAAAAATTGAAAAAAATGACAGGGCCGGTAGTGTCGAAAAAGTCAAAAATGGGAAGGGTGGGGGATTGTCCCAAAACTTGCTACAAGGGGCCAGAGGGGCGGGCTGAATGAAAAATGTGTAAAATCAAGCACCGTGAAGGCATTGTTTGAAAATTGTGAAGGATTTTCCAAAGCGGGCAAAAATTGAAAAAAATGACAGGGCCGGTAGTGTCTAAAAAGTCAAAAATGGGAAGGGTGGGGGATTGTCCCCAAACTTGCTACAAGGGGCCAGAGGGGCGGGCTGAATGAAAAATGTGTAAAATCAAGCACCGTGAAGGCATTGTGTGAAAATTGTGAAGGATTTTCCAAAGCGGGCAAAAATTGAAAAAAATGACAGGGCCGGTAGTGTCGAAAAAGTCAAAAATGGGAAGGGTGGGGGATTGTCCCAAAACTTGCTACAAGGGGCCAGAGGGGCGGGCTGAATGAAAAATGTGTAAAATCAAGCACCGTGAAGGCATTGTGTGACAATTGTGAAGGATTTTCCAAAGCGGGCAAAAATTGAAAAAAATGACAGGGCCGGTAGTGTCGAAAAAGTCAAAAATGGGAAGGGTGGGGGATTGTCCCAAAACTTGCTACAAGGGGCCAGAGGGGCGGCCTGAATGAAAAATGTGTAAAATCAAGCACCATGAAGGCATTGTGTGAAAATTGTGAAGGATTTTACAAAGCGGGCAAAAATTGAAAAAAATGACAGGGCCGGTAGTGTCGAAAAAGTCAAAAATGGGAAGGGTGGGGGATTGTCCCAAAACTTGCTACAAGGGGCCAGAGGGGCGGGCTGAATGAAAAATGTGTAAAATCAAGCACCGTGAAGGCATTGTGTGAAAATTGTGAAGGATTTTCCAAAGCGGGCAAAAATTGAAAAAAATGACAGGGCCGGCCGGTAGTGTCGAAAAAGTCAAAAATGGGAAGGGTGGGGGATTGTCCCAAAACTTGCTACAAGGGGCCAGAGGGGCGGGCTGAATGAAAAATGTGTAAAATCAAGCACCGTGAAGGCGTTGTGTGAAAATTGTGAAGGATTTTCCAAAGCGGGCAAAAATTGAAAAAAATGACAGGGCAGGTAGTGTCGAAAAAGTCAAAAATGGGAAGGGTGGGGGATTGTCCCCAAACTTGCTACAAGGGGCCAGAGGGGCGGGCTGAATGAAAAATGTGTAAAATCAAGCACCGTGAAGGCATTGTGTGAAAATTGTGAAGGATTTTCCAAAGCGGGCAAAAATTGAAAAAAATGACAGGGCCGGTAGTGTCGAAAAAGTCAAAAATGGGAAGGGTGGGGGATTGTCCCCAAACTTGCTACAAGGGGCCAGAGGGGCGGGCTGAATGAAAAATGTGTAAAATCAAGCACCGTGAAGGCATTGTGTGAAAATTGTGAAGGATTTTCCAAAGCGGGCAAAAATTGAAAAAAATGACAGGGCCGGCCGGTAGTGTCGAAAAAGTCAAAAATGGGAAGGGTGGGGGATTGTCCCAAAACTTGCTACAAGGGGCCAGAGGGGCGGGCTGAATGAAAAATGTGTAAAATCAAGCACCGTGAAGGCATTGTGTGAAAATTGTGAAGGATTTTCCAAAGCGGGCAAAAATTGAAAAAAATGACAGGGCAGGTAGTGTCGAAAAAGTCAAAAATGGGAAGGGTGGGGGATTGTCCCCAAACTTGCTACAAGGGGCCAGAGGGGCGGGCTGAATGAAAAATGTGTAAAATCAAGCACCGTGAAGGCATTGTGTGAAAATTGTGAAGGATTTTCCAAAGCGGGCAAAAATTGAAAAAAATGACAGGGCCGGTAGTGTCGAAAAAGTCAAAAATGGGAAGGGTGGGGGATTGTCCCAAAACTTGCTACAAGGGGCCAGAGGGGCGGGCTGAATGAAAAATGTGTAAAATCAAGCACCGTGAAGGCATTGTGTGAAAATTGTGAAGGATTTTCCAAAGCGGGCAAAAATTGAAAAAAATGACAGGGCCGGTAGTGTCGAAAAAGTCAAAAATGGGAAGGGTGGGGGATTGTCCCAAAACTTGCTACAAGGGGCCAGAGGGGCGGGCTGAATGACAAATGTGTAAAATCAAGCACCGTGAAGGCATTGTGTGAAAATTGTGAAGGATTTTCCAAAGCGGGCAAAAATTGAAAAAAATGACAGGGCCGGTAGTGTCGAAAAAGTCAAAAATGGGAAGGGTGGGGGATTGTCCCAAAACTTGCTACAAGGGGCCAGAGGGGCGGGCTGAATGAAAAATGTGTAAAATCAAGCACCGTGAAGGCATTGTGTGAAAATTGTGAAGGATTTTCCAAAGCGGGCAAAAATTGAAAAAAATGACAGGGCCGGTAGTGTCGAAAAAGTCAAAAATGGGAAGGGTGGGGGATTGTCCCAAAACTTGCTACAAGGGGCCAGAGGGGCGGGCTGAATGAAAAATGTGTAAAATCAAGCACCGTGAAGGCATTGTGTGAAAATTGTGAAGGATTTTCCAAAGCGGGCAAAAATTGAAAAAAATGACAGGGCCGGTAGTGTCGAAAAAGTCAAAAATGGGAAGGGTGGGGGATTGTCCCAATACTTGCTACAAGGGGCCAGAGGGGCGGGCTGAATGAAAAATGTGTAAAATCAAGCACCGTGAAGGCATTGTTTGAAAATTGTGAAGGATTTTCCAAAGCGGGCAAAAATTGAAAAAAATGACAGGGCCGGTAGTGTCGAAAAAGTCAAAAATGGGAAGGGTGGGGGATTGTCCCCAAACTTGCTACAAGGGGCCAGAGGGGCGGGCTGAATGAAAAATGTGTAAAATCAAGCACTGTGAAGGCATTGTGTGACAATTGTGAAGGATTTTCCAAAGCGGGCAAAAATTGAAAAAAATGACAGGGCCGGTAGTGTCGAAAAAGTCAAAAATGGGAAGGGTGGGGGATTGTCCCAAAACTTGCTACAAGGGGCCAGAGGGGCGGGCTGAATGAAAAATGTGTAAAATCAAGCACCGTGAAGGCATTGTGTGAAAATTGTGAAGGATTTTCCAAAGCGGGCAAAAATTGAAAAAAATGACAGGGCCGGTAGTGTCGAAAAAGTCAAAAATGGGAAGGGTGGGGGATTGTCCCAAAACTTGCTACAAGGGGCCAGAGGGGCGGGCTGAATGAAAAATGTGTAAAATCAAGCACCGTGAAGGCATTGTTTGAAAATTGTGAAGGATTTTCCAAAGCGGGCAAAAATTGAAAAAAATGACAGGGCCGGTAGTGTCTAAAAAGTCAAAAATGGGAAGGGTGGGGGATTGTCCCCAAACTTGCTACAAGGGGCCAGAGGGGCGGGCTGAATGAAAAATGTGTAAAATCAAGCACCGTGAAGGCATTGTGTGAAAATTGTGAAGGATTTTCCAAAGCGGGCAAAAATTGAAAAAAATGACAGGGCCGGTAGTGTCGAAAAAGTCAAAAATGGGAAAGGTGGGGGATTGTCCCAAAACTTGCTACAAGGGGCCAGAGGGGCGGGCTGAATGAAAAATGTGTAAAATCAAGCACCGTGAAGGCATTGTGTGAAAATTGTGAAGGATTTTCCAAAGCGGGCAAAAATTGAAAAAAATGACAGGGCCGGTAGTGTCGAAAAAGTCAAAAATGGGAAGGGTGGGGGATTGTCCCAAAACTTGCTACAAGGGGCCAGAGGGGCGGGCTGAATGAAAAATGTGTAAAATCAAGCACCGTGAAGGCATTGTTTGAAAATTGTGAAGGATTTTCCAAAGCGGGCAAAAATTGAAAAAAATGACAGGGCCGGTAGTGTCTAAAAAGTCAAAAATGGGAAGGGTGGGGGATTGTCCCCAAACTTGCTACAAGGGGCCAGAGGGGCGGGCTGAATGAAAAATGTGTAAAATCAAGCACCGTGAAGGCATTGTGTGAAAATTGTGAAGGATTTTCCAAAGCGGGCAAAAATTGAAAAAAATGACAGGGCCGGTAGTGTCGAAAAAGTCAAAAATGGGAAAGGTGGGGGATTGTCCCAAAACTTGCTACAAGGGGCCAGAGGGGCGGGCTGAATGAAAAATGTGTAAAATCAAGCACCGTGAAGGCATTGTGTGACAATTGTGAAGGATTTTCCAAAGCGGGCAAAAATTGAAAAAAATGACAGGGCCGGTAGTGTCGAAAAAGTCAAAAATGGGAAGGGTGGGGGATTGTCCCAAAACTTGCTACAAGGGGCCAGAGGGGCGGGCTGAATGAAAAATGTGTAAAATCAAGCACCGTGAAGGCATTGTTTGAAAATTGTGAAGGATTTTCCAAAGCGGGCAAAAATTGAAAAAAATGACAGGGCCGGTAGTGTCTAAAAAGTCAAAAATGGGAAGGGTGGGGGATTGTCCCCAAACTTGCTACAAGGGGCCAGAGGGGCGGGCTGAATGAAAAATGTGTAAAATCAAGCACCGTGAAGGCATTGTGTGAAAATTGTGAAGGATTTTCCAAAGCGGGCAAAAATTGAAAAAAATGACAGGGCCGGTAGTGTCGAAAAAGTCAAAAATGGGAAGGGTGGGGGATTGTCCCAAAACTTGCTACAAGGGGCCAGAGGGGCGGGCTGAATGAAAAATGTGTAAAATCAAGCACCGTGAAGGCATTGTGTGACAATTGTGAAGGATTTTCCAAAGCGGGCAAAAATTGAAAAAAATGACAGGGCCGGTAGTGTCGAAAAAGTCAAAAATGGGAAAGGTGGGGGATTGTCCCAAAACTTGCTACAAGGGGCCAGAGGGGCGGGCTGAATGAAAAATGTGTAAAATCAAGCACCGTGAAGGCATTGTGTGACAATTGTGAAGGATTTTCCAAAGCGGGCAAAAATTGAAAAAAATGACAGGGCCGGTAGTGTCGAAAAAGTCAAAAATGGGAAGGGTGGGGGATTGTCCCAAAACTTGCTACAAGGGGCCAGAGGGGCGGGCTGAATGAAAAATGTGTAAAATCAAGCACCGTGAAGGCATTGTGTGAAAATTGTGAAGGATTTTCCAAAGCGGGCAAAAATTGAAAAAAATGACAGGGCCGGTAGTGTCGAAAAAGTCAAAAATGGGAAGGGTGGGGGATTGTCCCAAAACTTGCTACAAGGGGCCAGAGGGGCGGGCTGAATGACAAATGTGTAAAATCAAGCACCGTGAAGGCATTGTGTGAAAATTGTGAAGGATTTTCCAAAGCGGGCAAAAATTGAAAAAAATGACAGGGCCGGTAGTGTCGAAAAAGTCAAAAATGGGAAGGGTGGGGGATTGTCCCAAAACTTGCTACAAGGGGCCAGAGGGGCGGGCTGAATGAAAAATGTGTAAAATCAAGCACCGTGAAGGCATTGTGTGACAATTGTGAAGGATTTTCCAAAGCGGGCAAAAATTGAAAAAAATGACAGGGCCGGTAGTGTCGAAAAAGTCAAAAATGGGAAGGGTGGGGGATTGTCCCAAAACTTGCTACAAGGGGCCAGAGGGGCGGGCTGAATGAAAAATGTGTAAAATCAAGCACCGTGAAGGCATTGTGTGAAAATTGTGAAGGATTTTCCAAAGCGGGCAAAAATTGAAAAAAATGACAGGGCCGGTAGTGTCGAAAAAGTCAAAAATGGGAAGGGTGGGGGATTGTCCCAAAACTTGCTACAAGGGGCCAGAGGGGCGGGCTGAATGAAAAATGTGTAAAATCAAGCACCGTGAAGGCATTGTGTGAAAATTGTGAAGGATTTTCCAAAGCGGGCAAAAATTGAAAAAAATGACAGGGCCGGTAGTGTCGAAAAAGTCAAAAATGGGAAGGGTGGGGGATTGTCCCAATACTTGCTACAAGGGGCCAGAGGGGCGGGCTGAATGAAAAATGTGTAAAATCAAGCACCGTGAAGGCATTGTTTGAAAATTGTGAAGGATTTTCCAAAGCGGGCAAAAATTGAAAAAAATGACAGGGCCGGTAGTGTCGAAAAAGTCAAAAATGGGAAGGGTGGGGGATTGTCCCAAAACTTGCTACAAGGGGCCAGAGGGGCGGGCTGAATGAAAAATGTGTAAAATCAAGCACCGTGAAGGCATTGTGTGAAAATTGTGAAGGATTTTCCAAAGCGGGCAAAAATTGAAAAAAATGACAGGGCCGGTAGTGTCGAAAAAGTCAAAAATGGGAAGGGTGGGGGATTGTCCCAAAACTTGCTACAAGGGGCCAGAGGGGCGGGCTGAATGAAAAATGTGTAAAATCAAGCACCGTGAAGGCATTGTGTGAAAATTGTGAAGGATTTTCCAAAGCGGGCAAAAATTGAAAAAAATGACAGGGCCGGTAGTGTCGAAAAAGTCAAAAATGGGAAGGGTGGGGGATTGTCCCAAAACTTGCTACAAGGGGCCAGAGGGGCGGGCTGAATGAAAAATGTGTAAAATCAAGCACCGTGAAGGCATTGTGTGAAAATTGTGAAGGATTTTCCAAAGCGGGCAAAAATTGAAAAAAATGACAGGGCCGGTAGTGTCGAAAAAGTCAAAAATGGGAAAGGTGGGGGATTGTCCCAAAACTTGCTACAAGGGGCCAGAGGGGCGGGCTGAATGAAAAATGTGTAAAATCAAGCACCGTGAAGGCATTGTGTGACAATTGTGAAGGATTTTCCAAAGCGGGCAAAAATTGAAAAAAATGACAGGGCCGGTAGTGTCGAAAAAGTCAAAAATGGGAAGGGTGGGGGATTGTCCCAAAACTTGCTACAAGGGGCCAGAGGGGCGGGCTGAATGAAAAATGTGTAAAATCAAGCACCGTGAAGGCATTGTGTGAAAATTGTGAAGGATTTTCCAAAGCGGGCAAAAATTGAAAAAAATGACAGGGCCGGTAGTGTCGAAAAAGTCAAAAATGGGAAGGGTGGGGGATTGTCCCAAAACTTGCTACAAGGGGCCAGAGGGGCGGGCTGAATGACAAATGTGTAAAATCAAGCACCGTGAAGGCATTGTGTGAAAATTGTGAAGGATTTTCCAAAGCGGGCAAAAATTGAAAAAAATGACAGGGCCGGTAGTGTCGAAAAAGTCAAAAATGGGAAGGGTGGGGGATTGTCCCAAAACTTGCTACAAGGGGCCAGAGGGGCGGGCTGAATGAAAAATGTGTAAAATCAAGCACCGTGAAGGCATTGTGTGACAATTGTGAAGGATTTTCCAAAGCGGGCAAAAATTGAAAAAAATGACAGGGCCGGTAGTGTCGAAAAAGTCAAAAATGGGAAGGGTGGGGGATTGTCCCAAAACTTGCTACAAGGGGCCAGAGGGGCGGGCTGAATGAAAAATGTGTAAAATCAAGCACCGTGAAGGCATTGTGTGAAAATTGTGAAGGATTTTCCAAAGCGGGCAAAAATTGAAAAAAATGACAGGGCCGGTAGTGTCGAAAAAGTCAAAAATGGGAAGGGTGGGGGATTGTCCCAAAACTTGCTACAAGGGGCCAGAGGGGCGGGCTGAATGAAAAATGTGTAAAATCAAGCACCGTGAAGGCATTGTGTGAAAATTGTGAAGGATTTTCCAAAGCGGGCAAAAATTGAAAAAAATGACAGGGCCGGTAGTGTCGAAAAAGTCAAAAATGGGAAGGGTGGGGGATTGTCCCAATACTTGCTACAAGGGGCCAGAGGGGCGGGCTGAATGAAAAATGTGTAAAATCAAGCACCGTGAAGGCATTGTTTGAAAATTGTGAAGGATTTTCCAAAGCGGGCAAAAATTGAAAAAAATGACAGGGCCGGTAGTGTCGAAAAAGTCAAAAATGGGAAGGGTGGGGGATTGTCCCCAAACTTGCTACAAGGGGCCAGAGGGGCGGGCTGAATGAAAAATGTGTAAAATCAAGCACCGTGAAGGCATTGTGTGACAATTGTGAAGGATTTTCCAAAGCGGGCAAAAATTGAAAAAAATGACAGGGCCGGTAGTGTCGAAAAAGTCAAAAATGGGAAGGGTGGGGGATTGTCCCAAAACTTGCTACAAGGGGCCAGAGGGGCGGGCTGAATGAAAAATGTGTAAAATCAAGCACCGTGAAGGCATTGTGTGAAAATTGTGAAGGATTTTCCAAAGCGGGCAAAAATTGAAAAAAATGACAGGGCCGGTAGTGTCGAAAAAGTCAAAAATGGGAAGGGTGGGGGATTGTCCCAAAACTTGCTACAAGGGGCCAGAGGGGCGGGCTGAATGAAAAATGTGTAAAATCAAGCACCGTGAAGGCATTGTGTGAAAATTGTGAAGGATTTTCCAAAGCGGGCAAAAATTGAAAAAAATGACAGGGCCGGTAGTGTCTAAAAAGTCAAAAATGGGAAGGGTGGGGGATTGTCCCCAAACTTGCTACAAGGGGCCAGAGGGGCGGGCTGAATGAAAAATGTGTAAAATCAAGCACCGTGAAGGCATTGTGTGAAAATTGTGAAGGATTTTCCAAAGCGGGCAAAAATTGAAAAAAATGACAGGGCCGGTAGTGTCGAAAAAGTCAAAAATGGGAAAGGTGGGGGATTGTCCCAAAACTTGCTACAAGGGGCCAGAGGGGCGGGCTGAATGAAAAATGTGTAAAATCAAGCACCGTGAAGGCATTGTGTGACAATTGTGAAGGATTTTCCAAAGCGGGCAAAAATTGAAAAAAATGACAGGGCCGGTAGTGTCGAAAAAGTCAAAAATGGGAAGGGTGGGGGATTGTCCCAAAACTTGCTACAAGGGGCCAGAGGGGCGGGCTGAATGAAAAATGTGTAAAATCAAGCACCGTGAAGGCATTGTTTGAAAATTGTGAAGGATTTTCCAAAGCGGGCAAAAATTGAAAAAAATGACAGGGCCGGTAGTGTCTAAAAAGTCAAAAATGGGAAGGGTGGGGGATTGTCCCCAAACTTGCTACAAGGGGCCAGAGGGGCGGGCTGAATGAAAAATGTGTAAAATCAAGCACCGTGAAGGCATTGTGTGAAAATTGTGAAGGATTTTCCAAAGCGGGCAAAAATTGAAAAAAATGACAGGGCCGGTAGTGTCGAAAAAGTCAAAAATGGGAAGGGTGGGGGATTGTCCCAAAACTTGCTACAAGGGGCCAGAGGGGCGGGCTGAATGAAAAATGTGTAAAATCAAGCACCGTGAAGGCATTGTGTGACAATTGTGAAGGATTTTCCAAAGCGGGCAAAAATTGAAAAAAATGACAGGGCCGGTAGTGTCGAAAAAGTCAAAAATGGGAAGGGTGGGGGATTGTCCCAAAACTTGCTACAAGGGGCCAGAGGGGCGGGCTGAATGAAAAATGTGTAAAATCAAGCACCATGAAGGCATTGTGTGAAAATTGTGAAGGATTTTCCAAAGCGGGCAAAAATTGAAAAAAATGACAGGGCCGGTAGTGTCGAAAAAGTCAAAAATGGGAAGGGTGGGGGATTGTCCCAAAACTTGCTACAAGGGGCCAGAGGGGCGGGCTGAATGAAAAATGTGTAAAATCAAGCACCGTGAAGGCATTGTGTGAAAATTGTGAAGGATTTTCCAAAGCGGGCAAAAATTGAAAAAAATGACAGGGCCGGCCGGTAGTGTCGAAAAAGTCAAAAATGGGAAGGGTGGGGGATTGTCCCAAAACTTGCTACAAGGGGCCAGAGGGGCGGGCTGAATGAAAAATGTGTAAAATCAAGCACCGTGAAGGCATTGTGTGAAAATTGTGAAGGATTTTCCAAAGCGGGCAAAAATTGAAAAAAATGACAGGGCAGGTAGTGTCGAAAAAGTCAAAAATGGGAAGGGTGGGGGATTGTCCCCAAACTTGCTACAAGGGGCCAGAGGGGCGGGCTGAATGAAAAATGTGTAAAATCAAGCACCGTGAAGGCATTGTGTGAAAATTGTGAAGGATTTTCCAAAGCGGGCAAAAATTGAAAAAAATGACAGGGCCGGTAGTGTCGAAAAAGTCAAAAATGGGAAGGGTGGGGGATTGTCCCAAAACTTGCTACAAGGGGCCAGAGGGGCGGGCTGAATGAAAAATGTGTAAAATCAAGCACCGTGAAGGCATTGTGTGAAAATTGTGAAGGATTTTCCAAAGCGGGCAAAAATTGAAAAAAATGACAGGGCCGGTAGTGTCGAAAAAGTCAAAAATGGGAAGGGTGGGGGATTGTCCCAAAACTTGCTACAAGGGGCCAGAGGGGCGGGCTGAATGAAAAATGTGTAAAATCAAGCACCGTGAAGGCATTGTGTGACAATTGTGAAGGATTTTCCAAAGCGGGCAAAAATTGAAAAAAATGACAGGGCCGGTAGTGTCGAAAAAGTCAAAAATGGGAAGGGTGGGGGATTGTCCCAAAACTTGCTACAAGGGGCCAGAGGGGCGGGCTGAATGAAAAATGTGTCAAATCAAGCACCGTGAAGGCATTGTGTGAAAATTGTGAAGGATTTTCCAAAGCGGGCAAAAATTGAAAAAAATGACAGGGCCGGTAGTGTCGAAAAAGTCAAAAATGGGAAGGGTGGGGGATTGTCCCAAAACTTGCTACTAGGGGCCAGAGGGGCGGGCTGAATGAAAAATGTGTAAAATCAAGCACCGTGAAGGCATTGTGTGAAAATTGTGAAGGATTTTCCAAAGCGGGCAAAAATTGAAAAAAATGACAGGGCCGGTAGTGTCGAAAAAGTCAAAAATGTGAAGGGTGGGGGATTGTCCCAAAACTTGCTACAAGGGGCCAGAGGGGCGGGCTGAATGAAAAATGTGTAAAATCAAGCACCGTGAAGGCATTGTGTGAAAATTGTGAAGGATTTTCCAAAGCGGGCAAAAATTGAAAAAAATGACAGGGCCGGTAGTGTCGAAAAAGTCAAAAATGGGAAGGGTGGGGGATTGTCCCAAAACTTGCTACAAGGGGCCAGAGGGGCGGGCTGAATGAAAAATGTGTAAAATCAAGCACCGTGAAGGCATTGTGTGACAATTGTGAAGGATTTTCCAAAGCGGGCAAAAATTGAAAAAAATGACAGGGCCGGTAGTGTCGAAAAAGTCAAAAATGGGAAGGGTGGGGGATTGTCCCAAAACTTGCTACAAGGGGCCAGAGGGGCGGGCTGAATGAAAAATTTGTAAAATCAAGCACCGTGAAGGCATTGTGTGAAAATTGTAAAGGATTTTCCAAATCGGGCAAAAATTGAAAAAAATGACAGGGCCGGTAGTGTCGAAAAAGTCAAAAATGGGAAGGGTGGGGGATTGTCCCAAAACTTGCTACTAGGGGCCAGAGGGGCGGGCTGAATGAAAAATGTGTAAAATCAAGCACCGTGAAGGCATTGTGTGACAATTGTGAAGGATTTTCCAAAGCGGGCAAAAATTTAAAAAAAATGACAGGGCCGGTAGTGTCGAAAAAGTCAAAAATGGGAAGGGTGGGGGATTGTCCCAAAACTTGCTACAAGGGGCCAGAGGGGCGGGCTGAATGAAAAATGTGTCAAATCAAGCACCGTGAAGGCATTGTGTGAAAATTGTGAAGGATTTTCCAAAGCGGGCAAAAATTGAAAAAAATGACAGGGCCGGTAGTGTCGAAAAAGTCAAAAATGGGAAGGGTGGGGGATTGTCCCAAAACTTGCTACTAGGGGCCAGAGGGGCGGGCTGAATGAAAAATGTGTAAAATCAAGCACCGTGAAGGCATTGTGTGAAAATTGTGAAGGATTTTCCAAAGCGGGCAAAAATTGAAAAAAATGACAGGGCCGGTAGTGTCGAAAAAGTCAAAAATGTGAAGGGTGGGGGATTGTCCCAAAACTTGCTACAAGGGGCCAGAGGGGCGGGCTGAATGAAAAATGTGTAAAATCAAGCACCGTGAAGGCATTGTGTGAAAATTGTGAAGGATTTTCCAAAGCGGGCAAAAATTGAAAAAAATGACAGGGCCGGTAGTGTCGAAAAAGTCAAAAATGGGAAGGGTGGGGGATTGTCCCAAAACTTGCTACAAGGGGCCAGAGGGGCGGGCTGAATGAAAAATGTGTAAAATCAAGCACCATGAAGGCATTGTGTGAAAATTGTGAAGGATTTTCCAAAGCGGGCAAAAATTGAAAAAAATGACAGGGCCGGCCGGTAGTGTCGAAAAAGTAAAAAATGTGAAGGGTGGGGGATTGTCCCCAAACTTGCTACAAGGGGCCAGAGGGGCGGGCTGAATGAAAAATGTGTAAAATCAAGCACCGTGAAGGCATTGTGTGAAAATTGTGAAGGATTTTCCAAAGCGGGCAAAAATTGAAAAAAATGACAGGGCCGGTAGTGTCGAAAAAGTCAAAAATGGGAAGGGTGGGGGATTGTCCCAAAACTTGCTACAAGGGGCCAGAGGGGCGGGCTGAATGAAAAATGTGTAAAATCAAGCACCGTGAAGGCATTGTGTGAAAATTGTGAAGGATTTTCCAAAGCGGGCAATAATTGAAAAAAATGACAGGGCCGGTAGTGTCGAAAAAGTCAAAAATGGGAAGGGTGGGGGATTGTCCCAAAACTTGCTACAAGGGGCCAGAGGGGCGGGCTGAATGAAAAATGTGTAAAATCAAGCACCGTGAAGGCATTGTGTGAAAATTGTGAAGGATTTTCCAAAGCGGGCAAAAATTGAAAAAAATGACAGGGCCGGCCGGTAGTGTCGAAAAAGTCAAAAATGTGAAGGGTGGGGGATTGTCCCAAAACTTGCTACAAGGGGCCAGAGGGGCGGGCTGAATGAAAAATGTGTCAAATCAAGCACCGTGAAGGCATTGTGTGAAAATTGTGAAGGATTTTCCAAAGCGGGCAAAAATTGAAAAAAATGACAGGGCCGGTAGTGTCGAAAAAGTCAAAAATGGGAAGGGTGGGGGATTGTCCCAAAACTTGCTACAAGGGGCCAGAGGGGCGGGCTGAATGAAAAATGTGTAAAATCAAGAACCGTGAAGGCATTGTGTGAAAATTGTGAAGGATTTTCCAAAGCGGGCAAAAATTGAAAAAAATGACAGGGCCGGTAGTGTCGAAAAAGTCAAAAATGGGAAGGGTGGGGGATTGTCCCAAAACTTGCTACTAGGGGCCAGAGGGGCGGGCTGAATGAAAAATGTGTAAAATCAAGCACCGTGAAGGCATTGTGTGAAAATTGTGAAGGATTTTCCAAAGCGGGCAAAAATTGAAAAAAATGACAGGGCCGGTAGTGTCGAAAAAGTAAAAAATGTGAAGGGTGGGGGATTGTCCCAAAACTTGCTACAAGGGGCCAGAGGGGCGGGCTGAATGAAAAATGTGTAAAATCAAGCACCGTGAAGGCATTGTGTGAAAATTGTGAAGGATTTTCCAAAGCGGGCAAAAATTGAAAAAAATGACAGGGCCGGTAGTGTCGAAAAAGTCAAAAATGGGAAGGGTGGGGGATTGTCCCAAAACTTGCTACAAGGGGCCAGAGGGGCGGGCTGAATGAAAAATGTGTAAAATCAAGCACCGTGAAGGCATTGTGTGACAATTGTGAAGGATTTTCCAAATCGGGCAAAAATTGAAAAAAATGACAGGGCCGGTAGTGTCGAAAAAGTCAAAAATGGGAAGGGTGGGGGATTGTCCCAAAACTTGCTACAAGGGGCCAGAGGGGCAGGCTGAATGAAAAATGTGTAAAATCAAGCCCCGTGAAGGCATTGTGTGAAAATTGTGAAGGATTTTCCAAAGCGGGCAAAAATTGAAAAAAATGACAGGGCCGGTAGTGTCGAAAAAGTCAAAAATGGGAAGGGTGGGGGATTGTCCCAAAACTTGCTACAAGGGGCCAGAGGGGCGGGCTGAATGAAAAATGTGTCAAATCAAGCACCGTGAAGGCATTGTGTGAAAATTGTGAAGGATTTTCCAAAGCGGGCAAAAATTGAAAAAAATGACAGGGCCGGTAGTGTCGAAAAAGTCAAAAATGGGAAGGGTGGGGGATTGTCCCAAAACTTGCTACTAGGGGCCAGAGGGGCGGGCTGAATGAAAAATGTGTAAAATCAAGCACCGTGAAGGCATTGTGTGAAAATTGTGAAGGATTTTCCAAAGCGGGCAAAAATTGAAAAAAATGACAGGGCCGGTAGTGTCGAAAAAGTCAAAAATGGGAAGGGTGGGGGATTGTCCCAAAACTTGCAACAAGGGGCCAGAGGGGCGGGCTGAATGAAAAATGTGTCAAATCAAGCACCGTGAAGGCATTGTGTGAAAATTGTGAAGGATTTTCCAAAGCGGGCAAAAATTGAAAAAAATGACAGGGCCGGCCGGTAGTGTCGAAAAAGTAAAAAATGTGAAGGGTGGGGGATTGTCCCAAAACTTGCTACAAGGGGCCAGAGGGGCGGGCTGAATGAAAAATGTGTAAAATCAAGCACCGTGAAGGCATTGTGTGAAAATTGTGAAGGATTTTCCAAAGCGGGCAAAAATTGAAAAAAATGACAGGGCCGGTAGTGTCGAAAAAGTCAAAAATGGGAAGGGTGGGGGATTGTCCCAAAACTTGCTACAAGGGGCCAGAGGGGCAGGCTGAATGAAAAATGTGTAAAATCAAGCCCCGTGAAGGCATTGTGTGAAAATTGTGAAGGATTTTCCAAAGCGGGCAAAAATTGAAAAAAATGACAGGGCCGGTAGTGTCGAAAAAGTCAAAAATGGGAAGGGTGGGGGATTGTCCCAAAACTTGCTACAAGGGGCCAGAGGGGCGGGCTGAATGAAAAATGTGTCAAATCAAGCACCGTGAAGGCATTGTGTGAAAATTGTGAAGGATTTTCCAAAGCGGGCAAAAATTGAAAAAAATGACAGGGCCGGTAGTGTCGAAAAAGTCAAAAATGGGAAGGGTGGGGGATTGTCCCAAAACTTGCAACAAGGGGCCAGAGGGGCGGGCTGAATGAAAAATGTGTCAAATCAAGCACCGTGAAGGCATTGTGTGAAAATTGTGAAGGATTTTCCAAAGCGGGCAAAAATTGAAAAAAATGACAGGGCCGGTAGTGTCGAAAAAGTCAAAAATGGGAAGGGTGGGGGATTGTCCCAAAACTTGCAACAAGGGGCCAGAGGGGCGGGCTGAATGAAAAATGTGTCAAATCAAGCACCGTGAAGGCATTGTGTGAAAATTGTGAAGGATTTTCCAAAGCGGGCAAAAATTGAAAAAAATGACAGGGCCGGTAGTGTCGAAAAAGTCAAAAATGGGAAGGGTGGGGGATTGTCCCAAAACTTGCTACAAGGGGCCAGAGGGGCGGGCTGAATGAAAAATGTGTAAAATCAAGCACCGTGAAGGCATTGTGTGAAAATTGTGAAGGATTTTCCAAAGCGGGCCAAAATTGAAAAAAATGACAGGGCCGGTAGTGTCGAAAAAGTCAAAAATGGGAAGGGTGGGGGATTGTCCCAAAACTTGCTACAAGGGGCCAGAGGGGCGGGCTGAATGAAAAATGTGTAAAATCAAGCACCGTGAAGGCATTGTGTGAAAATTGTGAAGGATTTTCCAAAGCGGGCAAAAATTGAAAAAAATGACAGGGCCGGTAGTGTCGAAAAAGTCAAAAATGGGAAGGGTGGGGGATTGTCCCAAAACTTGCTACAAGGGGCCAGAGGGGCGGGCTGAATGAAAAATGTGTAAAATCAAGCACCGTGAAGGCATTGTGTGAAAATTGTGAAGGATTTTCCAAAGCGGGCAAAAATTGAAAAAAATGACAGGGCCGGTAGTGTCGAAAAAGTCAAAAATGGGAAGGGTGGGGGATTGTCCCAAAACTTGCTACAAGGGGCCAGAGGGGCGGGCTGAATGAAAAATGTGTAAAATCAAGCACCGTGAAGGCATTGTGTGAAAATTGTGAAGGATTTTCAAAAGCGGGCAAAAATTGAAAAAAATGACAGGGCCGGTAGTGTCGAAAAAGTAAAAAATGGGAAGGGTGGGGGATTGTCCCAAAACTTGCTACAAGGGGCCAGAGGGGCGGGCTGAATGAAAAATGTGTAAAATCAAGCACCGTGAAGGCATTGTGTGAAAATTGTGAAGGATTTTCCAAAGCGGGCAAAAATTGAAAAAAATGACAGGGCCGGCCAGTAGTGTCGAAAAAGTCAAAAATGGGAAGGGTGGGGGATTGTCCCAAAACTTGCAACAAGGGGCCAGAGGGGCGGGCTGAATGAAAAATGTGTCAAATCAAGCACCGTGAAGGCATTGTGTGAAAATTGTGAAGGATTTTCCAAAGCGGGCAAAAATTGAAAAAAATGACAGGGCCGGTAGTGTCAAAAAAGTCAAAAATGGGAAGGGTGGGGGATTGTCCCAAAACTTGCTACAAGGGGCCAGAGGGGCGGGCTGAATGAAAAATGTGTAAAATCAAGCACCGTGAAGGCATTGTGTGAAAATTGTGAAGAATTTTCCAAAGCGGGCAAAAATTGAAAAAAATGACAGGGCCGGTAGTGTTGAAAAAGTCAAAAATGGGAAGGGTGGGGGATTGTCCCAAAACTTGCTATAAGGGGCCAGAGGGGCGGGCTGAATGAAAAATGTGTAAAATCAAGCACCGTGAAGGCATTGTGTGACAATTGTGAAGGATTTTCCAAAGCGGGCAAAAATTGAAAAAAATGACAGGGCCGGCCGGTAGTGTCGAAAAAGTAAAAAATGGGAAGGGTGGGGGATTGTCCCAAAACTTGCTACAAGGGGCCAGAGGGGCGGGCTGAATGAAAAATGTGTAAAATCAAGCACCGTGAAGGCATTGTGTGACAATTGTGAAGGATTTTCCAAATCGGGCAAAAATTGAAAAAAATGACAGGGCCGGTAGTGTCGAAAAAGTCAAAAATGGGAAGGGTGGGGGATTGTCCCAAAACTTGCTACAAGGGGCCAGAGGGGCAGGCTGAATGAAAAATGTGTAAAATCAAGCCCCGTGAAGGCATTGTGTGAAAATTGTGAAGGATTTTCCAAAGCGGGCAAAAATTGAAAAAAATGACAGGGCCGGTAGTGTCGAAAAAGTCAAAAATGGGAAGGGTGGGGGATTGTCCCAAAACTTGCTACAAGGGGCCAGAGGGGCGGGCTGAATGAAAAATGTGTAAAATCAAGCACCGTGAAGGCATTGTGTGAAAATTGTGAAGGATTTTCCAAAGCGGGCAAAAATTGAAAAAAATGACAGGGCCGGTAGTGTCGAAAAAGTCAAAAATGGGAAGGGTGGGGGATTGTCCCCAAACTTGCTACAAGGGGCCAGAGGGGCGGGCTGAATGAAAAATGTGTAAAATCAAGCACCGTGAAGGCATTGTGTGAAAATTGTGAAGGATTTTCCAAAGCGGGCAAAAATTGAAAAAAATGACAGGGCCGGTAGTGTCGAAAAAGTCAAAAATGGGAAGGGTGGGGGATTGTCCCAAAACTTGCTACAAGGGGCCAGAGGGGCGGGCTGAATGAAAAATGTGTCAAATCAAGCACCGTGAAGGCATTGTGTGAAAATTGTGAAGGATTTTCCAAAGCGGGCAAAAATTGAAAAAAATGACAGGGCCGGTAGTGTCGAAAAAGTCAAAAATGGGAAGGGTGGGGGATTGTCCCAAAACTTGCTACTAGGGGCCAGAGGGGCGGGCTGAATGAAAAATGTGTAAAATCAAGCACCGTGAAGGCATTGTGTGAAAATTGTGAAGGATTTTCCAAAGCGGGCAAAAATTGAAAAAAATGACAGGGCCGGTAGTGTCGAAAAAGTCAAAAATGGGAAGGGTGGGGGATTGTCCCAAAACTTGCTACAAGGGGCCAGAGGGGCGGGCTGAATGAAAAATGTGTCAAATCAAGCACCGTGAAGGCATTGTGTGAAAATTGTGAAGGATTTTCCAAAGCGGGCAAAAATTGAAAAAAATGACAGGGCCGGAAGTGTCGAAAAAGTCAAAAATGGGAAGGGTGGGGGATTGTCCCAAAACTTGCTACAAGGGGCCAGAGGGGCGGGCTGAATGAAAAATGTGTAAAATCAAGCACCGTGAAGGCATTGTGTGAAAATTGTGAAGGATTTTCCAAAGCGGGCAAAAATTGAAAAAAATGACAGGGCCGGTAGTGTCGAAAAAGTCAAAAATGGGAAGGGTGGGGGATTGTCCCAAAACTTGCTACAAGGGGCCAGAGGGGCGGGCTGAATGAAAAATGTGTCAAATCAAGCACCGTGAAGGCATTGTGTGAAAATTGTGAAGGATTTTCCAAAGCGGGCAAAAATTGAAAAAAATGACAGGGCCGGTAGTGTCGAAAAAGTCAAAAATGGGAAGGGTGGGGGATTGTCCCAAAACTTGCTACAAGGGGCCAGAGGGGCGGGCTGAATGAAAAATGTGTAAAATCAAGCACCGTGAAGGCATTGTGTGAAAATTGTGAAGGATTTTCCAAAGCGGGCAAAAATTGAAAAAAATGACAGGGCCGGTAGTGTCGAAAAAGTCAAAAATGGGAAGGGTGGGGGATTGTCCCAAAACTTGCTACAAGGGGCCAGAGGGGCGGGCTGAATGAAAAATGTGTAAAATCAAGCACCGTGAAGGCATTGTGTGACAATTGTGAAGGATTTTCCAAAGCGGGCAAAAATTGAAAAAAATGACAGGGCCGGTAGTGTCGAAAAAGTCAAAAATGGGAAGGGTGGGGGATTGTCCCAAAACTTGCTACAAGGGGCCAGAGGGGCGGGCTGAATGAAAAATGTGTAAAATCAAGCACCATGAAGGCATTGTGTGAAAATTGTGAAGGATTTTCCAAAGCGGGCAAAAATTGAAAAAAATGACAGGGCCGGTAGTGTCGAAAAAGTCAAAAATGGGAAGGGTGGGGGATTGTCCCAAAACTTGCTACAAGGGGCCAGAGGGGCGGGCTGAATGAAAAATGTGTAAAATCAAGCACCGTGAAGGCATTGTGTGAAAATTGTGAAGGATTTTCCAAAGCGGGCAAAAATTGAAAAAAATGACAGGGCCGGTAGTGTCGAAAAAGTCAAAAATGGGAAGGGTGGAGGATTGTCCCAAAACTTGCTACAAGGGGCCAGAGGGGCGGGCTGAATGAAAAATGTGTAAAATCAAGCACCGTGAAGGCATTGTTTGAAAATTGTGAAGGATTTTCCAAAGCGGGCAAAAATTTAAAAAAATGACAGGTCCGGTAGTGTCGAAAAAGTCAAAAATGGGAAGGGTGGGGGATTGTCCCAAAACTTGCTACAAGGGGCCAGAGGGGCGGGCTGAATGAAAAATGTGTAAAATCAAGCACCGTGAAGGCATTGTGTGAAAATTGTGAAGGATTTTCCAAAGCGGGTAAAAATTGAAAAAAATGACAGGGCCGGCCGGTAGTGTCGAAAAAGTAAAAAATGTGAAGGGTGGGGGATTGTCCCCAAACTTGCTACAAGGGGCCAGAGGGGCGGGCTGAATGAAAAATGTGTAAAATCAAGCACCATGAAGGCATTGTGTGAAAATTGTGAAGGATTTTCCAAAGCGGGCAAAAATTGAAAAAAATGACAGGGCCGGTAGTGTCGAAAAAGTCAAAAATGGGAAGGGTGGGGGATTGTCCCAAAACTTGCTACAAGGGGCCAGAGGGGCGGGCTGAATGAAAAATGTGTAAAATCAAGCACCGTGAAGGCATTGTGTGAAAATTGTGAAGGATTTTCCAAAGCGGGCAAAAATTGAAAAAAATGACAGGGCGGGTAGTGTCGAAAAAGTCAAAAATGGGAAGGGTGGGGGATTGTCCCCAAACTTGCTACAAGGGGCCAGAGGGGCGGGCTGAATGAAAAATGTGTGAAATCAAGCACCGTGAAGGCATTGTGTGAAAATTGTGAAGGATTTTCCAAAGCGGGCAAAAATTGAAAAAAATGACAGGGCCGGTAGTGTCGAAAAAGTCAAAAATGGGAAGGGTGGGGGATTGTCCCAAAACTTGCTACAAGGGGCCAGAGGGGCGGGCTGAATGAAAAATGTGTAAAATCAAGCACCGTGAAGGCATTGTGTGAAAATTGTGAAGGATTTTCCAAAGCGGGCAAAAATTTTAAAAAATGACAGGTCCGGTAGTGTCGAAAAAGTCAAAAATGGGAAGGGTGGGGGATTGTCCCAAAACTTGCTACAAGGGGCCAGAGGGGCGGGCTGAATGAAAAATGTGTAAAATCAAGCACCGTGAAGGCATTGTGTGAAAATTGTGAAGGATTTTCCAAAGCGGGCAAAAATTGAAAAAAATGACAGGGCCGGCCGGTAGTGTCGAAAAAGTCAAAAATGGGAAGGGTGGGGGATTGTCCCAAAACTTGCTACAAGGGGCCAGAGGGGCGGGCTGAATGAAAAATGTGTCAAATCAAGCACCGTGAAGGCATTGTGTGAAAATTGTGAAGGATTTTCCAAAGCGGGCAAAAATTGAAAAAAATGACAGGGCCGGTAGTGTCGAAAAAGTCAAAAATGGGAAGGGTGGGGGATTGTCCCAAAACTTGCTACAAGGGGCCAGAGGGGCGGGCTGAATGAAAAATGTGTAAAATCAAGCACCGTGAAGGCATTGTGTGAAAATTGTGAAGGATTTTCCAAAGCGGGCAAAAATTGAAAAAAATGACAGGGCCGGTAGTGTCGAAAAAGTCAAAAATGGGAAGGGTGGGGGATTGTCCCAAAACTTGCTACTAGGGGCCAGAGGGGCGGGCTGAATGAAAAATGTGTGAAATCAAGCACCATGAAGGCATTGTGTGAAAATTGTGAAGGATTTTCCAAAGCGGGCAAAAATTGAAAAAAATGACAGGGCCGGTAGTGTCGAAAAAGTCAAAAATGGGAAGGGTGGGGGATTGTCCCAAAACTTGCTACAAGGGGCCAGAGGGGCGGGCTGAATGAAAAATGTGTAAAATCAAGCACCGTGAAGGCATTGTGTGAAAATTGTGAAGGATTTTCAAAAGCGGGCAAAAATTGAAAAAAATGACAGGGCCGGTAGTGTCGAAAAAGTAAAAAATGGGAAGGGTGGGGGATTGTCCCAAAACTTGCTACAAGGGGCCAGAGGGGCGGGCTGAATGAAAAATGTGTAAAATCAAGCACCGTGAAGGCATTGTGTGAAAATTGTGAAGGATTTTCCAAAGCGGGCAAAAATTGAAAAAAATGACAGGGCCGGTAGTGTCGAAAAAGTCAAAAATGGGAAGGGTGGGGGATTGTCCCAAAACTTGCTACTAGGGGCCAGAGGGGCGGGCTGAATGAAAAATGTGTGAAATCAAGCACCATGAAGGCATTGTGTGAAAATTGTGAAGGATTTTCCAAAGCGGGCAAAAATTGAAAAAAATGACAGGGCCGGTAGTGTCGAAAAAGTCAAAAATGGGAAGGGTGGGGGATTGTCCCAAAACTTGCTACAAGGGGCCAGAGGGGCGGGCTGAATGAAAAATGTGTAAAATCAAGCACCGTGAAGGCATTGTGTGAAAATTGTGAAGGATTTTCCAAAGCGGGCAAAAATTGAAAAAAATGACAGGGCCGGTAGTGTCGAAAAAGTCAAAAATGGGAAGGGTGGGGGATTGTCCCAAAACTTGCTACAAGGGGCCAGAGGGGCGGGCTGAATGAAAAATGTGTAAAATCAAGCACCGTGAAGGCATTGTGTGAAAATTGTGAAGGATTTTCAAAAGCGGGCAAAAATTGAAAAAAATGACAGGGCCGGTAGTGTCGAAAAAGTAAAAAATGGGAAGGGTGGGGGATTGTCCCAAAACTTGCTACAAGGGGCCAGAGGGGCGGGCTGAATGAAAAATGTGTAAAATCAAGCACCGTGAAGGCATTGTGTGAAAATTGTGAAGGATTTTCCAAAGCGGGCAAAAATTGAAAAAAATGACAGGGCCGGTAGTGTCGAAAAAGTCAAAAATGGGAAGGGTGGGGGATTGTCCCAAAACTTGCTACAAGGGGCCAGAGGGGCGGGCTGAATGAAAAATGTGTAAAATCAAGCACCGTGAAGGCATTGTGTGAAAATTGTGAAGGATTTTCCAAAGCGGGCAAAAATTGAAAAAAATGACAGGGCCGGTAGTGTCGAAAAAGTCAAAAATGGGAAGGGTGGGGGATTGTCCCAAAACTTGCTACAAGGGGCCAGAGGGGCGGGCTGAATGAAAAATGTGTAAAATCAAGCACCATGAAGGCATTGTGTGAAAATTGTGAAGGATTTTCCAAAGCGGGCAAAAATTGAAAAAAATGACAGGGCCGGTAGTGTCGAAAAAGTCAAAAATGGGAAGGGTGGGGGATTGTCCCAAAACTTGCTACAAGGGGCCAGAGGGGCGGGCTGAATGAAAAATGTGTAAAATCAAGCACCGTGAAGGCATTGTGTGAAAATTGTGAAGGATTTTCCAAAGCGGGCAAAAATTGAAAAAAATGACAGGGCCGGTAGTGTCGAAAAAGTAAAAAATGGGAAGGGTGGGGGATTGTCCCAAAACTTGCTACAAGGGGCCAGAGGGGCGGGCTGAATGAAAAATGTGTAAAATCAAGCACCGTGAAGGCATTGTGTGAAAATTGTGAAGGATTTTCCAAAGCGGGCAAAAATTGAAAAAAATGACAGGGCCGGTAGTGTCGAAAAAGTCAAAAATGGGAAGGGTGGGGGATTGTCCCAAAACTTGCTACTAGGGGCCAGAGGGGCGGGCTGAATGAAAAATGTGTGAAATCAAGCACCATGAAGGCATTGTGTGAAAATTGTGAAGGATTTTCCAAAGCGGGCAAAAATTGAAAAAAATGACAGGGCCGGTAGTGTCGAAAAAGTCAAAAATGGGAAGGGTGGGGGATTGTCCCAAAACTTGCTACAAGGGGCCAGAGGGGCGGGCTGAATGAAAAATGTGTAAAATCAAGCACCGTGAAGGCATTGTGTGAAAATTGTGAAGGATTTTCCAAAGCGGGCAAAAATTGAAAAAAATGACAGGGCCGGTAGTGTCGAAAAAGTCAAAAATGGGAAGGGTGGGGGATTGTCCCAAAACTTGCTACAAGGGGCCAGAGGGGCGGGCTGAATGAAAAATGTGTAAAATCAAGCACCGTGAAGGCATTGTGTGAAAATTGTGAAGGATTTTCAAAAGCGGGCAAAAATTGAAAAAAATGACAGGGCCGGTAGTGTCGAAAAAGTAAAAAATGGGAAGGGTGGGGGATTGTCCCAAAACTTGCTACAAGGGGCCAGAGGGGCGGGCTGAATGAAAAATGTGTAAAATCAAGCACCGTGAAGGCATTGTGTGAAAATTGTGAAGGATTTTCCAAAGCGGGCAAAAATTGAAAAAAATGACAGGGCCGGTAGTGTCGAAAAAGTCAAAAATGGGAAGGGTGGGGGATTGTCCCAAAACTTGCTACAAGGGGCCAGAGGGGCGGGCTGAATGAAAAATGTGTAAAATCAAGCACCGTGAAGGCATTGTGTGAAAATTGTGAAGGATTTTCCAAAGCGGGCAAAAATTGAAAAAAATGACAGGGCCGGTAGTGTCGAAAAAGTCAAAAATGGGAAGGGTGGGGGATTGTCCCAAAACTTGCTACAAGGGGCCAGAGGGGCGGGCTGAATGAAAAATGTGTAAAATCAAGCACCATGAAGGCATTGTGTGAAAATTGTGAAGGATTTTCCAAAGCGGGCAAAAATTGAAAAAAATGACAGGGCCGGTAGTGTCGAAAAAGTCAAAAATGGGAAGGGTGGGGGATTGTCCCAAAACTTGCTACAAGGGGCCAGAGGGGCGGGCTGAATGAAAAATGTGTAAAATCAAGCACCGTGAAGGCATTGTGTGAAAATTGTGAAGGATTTTCCAAAGCGGGCAAAAATTGAAAAAAATGACAGGGCCGGTAGTGTCGAAAAAGTCAAAAATGGGAAGGGTGGGGGATTGTCCCAAAACTTGCTACAAGGGGCCAGAGGGGCGGGCTGAATGAAAAATGTGTAAAATCAAGCACCGTGAAGGCATTGTGTGAAAATTGTGAAGGATTTTCCAAAGCGGGCAAAAATTGAAAAAAATGACAGGGCCGGTAGTGTCGAAAAAGTCAAAAATGGGAAGGGTGGGGGATTGTCCCAAAACTTGCTACAAGGGGCCAGAGGGGCGGGCTGAATGAAAAATGTGTAAAATCAAGAACCGTGAAGGCATTGTGTGAAAATTGTGAAGGATTTTCCAAAGCGGGCAAAAATTGAAAAAAATGACAGGGCCGGTAGTGTCGAAAAAGTCAAAAATGGGAAGGGTGGGGGATTGTCCCAAAACTTGCTACAAGGGGCCAGAGGGGCGGGCTGAATGAAAAATGTGTAAAATCAAGAACCGTGAAGGCATTGTGTGAAAATTGTGAAGGATTTTCCAAAGCGGGCAAAAATTGAAAAAAATGACAGGGCCGGTAGTGTCGAAAAAGTCAAAAATGGGAAGGGTGGGGGATTGTCCCAAAACTTGCTACAAGGGGCCAGAGGGGCGGGCTGAATGAAAAATGTGTAAAATCAAGCACCGTGAAGGCATTGTGTGAAAATTGTGAAGGATTTTCCAAAGCGGGCAAAAATTGAAAAAAATGACAGGGCCGGTAGTGTCGAAAAAGTCAAAAATGGGAAGGGTGGGGGATTGTCCCAAAACTTGCTACAAGGGGCCAGAGGGGCGGGCTGAATGAAAAATGTGTAAAATCAAGCACCGTGAAGGCATTGTGTGAAAATTGTGAAGGATTTTCCAAAGCGGGCAAAAATTGAAAAAAATGACAGGGCCGGTAGTGTCGAAAAAGTCAAAAATGGGAAGGGTGGGGGATTGTCCCAAAACTTGCTACAAGGGGCCAGAGGGGCGGGCTGAATGAAAAATGTGTAAAATCAAGAACCGTGAAGGCATTGTGTGAAAATTGTGAAGGATTTTCCAAAGCGGGCAAAAATTGAAAAAAATGACAGGGCCGGTAGTGTCGAAAAAGTCAAAAATGGGAAGGGTGGGGGATTGTCCCAAAACTTGCTACAAGGGGCCAGAGGGGCGGGCTGAATGAAAAATGTGTAAAATCAAGCACCGTGAAGGCATTGTGTGAAAATTGTGAAGGATTTTCCAAAGCGGGCAAAAATTGAAAAAAATGACAGGGCCGGTAGTGTCGAAAAAGTCAAAAATGGGAAGGGTGGGGGATTGTCCCCAAACTTGCTACAAGGGGCCAGAGGGGCGGGCTGAATGAAAAATGTGTAAAATCAAGCACCATGAAGGCATTGTGTGAAAATTGTGAAGGATTTTCCAAAGCGGGCAAAAATTGAAAAAAATGACAGGGCCGGTAGTGTCGAAAAAGTCAAAAATGGGAAGGGTGGGGGATTGTCCCAAAACTTGCTACAAGGGGCCAGAGGGGCGGGCTGAATGAAAAATGTGTAAAATCAAGCACCGTGAAGGCATTGTGTGAAAATTGTGAAGGATTTTCCAAAGCGGGCAAAAATTGAAAAAAATGACAGGGCCGGTAGTGTCGAAAAAGTAAAAAATGGGAAGGGTGGGGGATTGTCCCAAAACTTGCTACAAGGGGCCAGAGGGGCGGGCTGAATGAAAAATGTGTAAAATCAAGCACCGTGAAGGCATTATTTGAAAATTGTGAAGGATTTTCCAAAGCGGGCAAAAATTGAAAAAAATGACAGGGCCGGTAGTGTCGAAAAAGTCAAAAATGGGAAGGGTGGGGGATTGTCCCCAAACTTGCTACAAGGGGCCAGAGGGGCGGGCTGAATGAAAAATGTGTAAAATCAAGCACCGTGAAGGCATTGTGTGAAAATTGTGAAGGATTTTCCAAAGCGGGCAAAAATTGAAAAAAATGACAGGGCCGGTAGTGTCGAAAAAGTCAAAAATGGGAAGGGTGGGGGATTGTCCCAAAACTTGCTACAAGGGGCCAGAGGGGCGGGCTGAATGAAAAATGTGTAAAATCAAGCACCGTGAAGGCATTGTGTGAAAATTGTGAAGGATTTTCCAAAGCGGGCAAAAATTGAAAAAAATGACAGGGCCGGTAGTGTCGAAAAAGTCAAAAATGGGAAGGGTGGGGGATTGTCCCCAAACTTGCTACAAGGGGCCAGAGGGGCGGGCTGAATGAAAAATGTGTAAAATCAAGCACCGTGAAGGCATTGTGTGAAAATTGTGAAGGATTTTCCAAAGCGGGCAAAAATTGAAAAAAATGACAGGGCCGGTAGTGTCGAAAAAGTCAAAAATGGGAAGGGTGGGGGATTGTCCCAAAACTTGCTACAAGGGGCCAAAGGGGCGGGCTGAATGAAAAATGTGTCAAATCAAGCACCGTGAAGGCATTGTGTGAAAATTGTGAAGGATTTTCCAAAGCGGGCAAAAATTGAAAAAAATGACAGGGCCGGTAGTGTCGAAAAAGTCAAAAATGGGAAGGGTGGGGGATTGTCCCAAAACTTGCTACAAGGGGCCAGAGGGGCGGGCTGAATGAAAAATGTGTAAAATCAAGCACCGTGAAGGCATTGTGTGAAAATTGTGAAGGATTTTCCAAAGCGGGCAAAAATTGAAAAAAATGACAGGGCCGGTAGTGTCGAAAAAGTCAAAAATGGGAAGGGTGGGGGATTGTCCCCAAACTTGCTACAAGGGGCCAGAGGGGCGGGCTGAATGAAAAATGTGTAAAATCAAGCACCGTGAAGGCATTGTGTGAAAATTGTGAAGGATTTTCCAAAGCGGGCAAAAATTGAAAAAAATGACAGGGCCGGTAGTGTCGAAAAAGTCAAAAATGGGAAGGGTGGGGGATTGTCCCAAAACTTGCTACAAGGGGCCAGAGGGGCGGGCTGAATGAAAAATGTGTCAAATCAAGCACCGTGAAGGCATTGTGTGAAAATTGTGAAGGATTTTCCAAAGCGGGCAAAAATTGAAAAAAATGACAGGGCCGGTAGTGTCGAAAAAGTCAAAAATGGGAAGGGTGGGGGATTGTCCCAAAACTTGCTACAAGGGGCCAGAGGGGCGGGCTGAATGAAAAATGTGTAAAATCAAGCACCGTGAAGGCATTGTGTGAAAATTGTGAAGGATTTTCCAAAGCGGGCAAAAATTGAAAAAAATGACAGGGCCGGTAGTGTCGAAAAAGTCAAAAATGGGAAGGGTGGGGGATTGTCCCCAAACTTGCTACAAGGGGCCAGAGGGGCGGGCTGAATGAAAAATGTGTAAAATCAAGCACCGTGAAGGCATTGTGTGAAAATTGTGAAGGATTTTCCAAAGTGGGAAAAATTGAAAAAAATGACAGGGCCGGTAGTGTCGAAAAAGTCAAAAATGGGAAGGGTGAGGGATTGTCCCTAAACTTGCTACAAGGGGCCAGAGGGGCGGCCTGAATGAAAAATGTGTAAAATCAAGCACCGTGAAGGCATTGTGTGAAAATTGTGAAGGATTTTCCAAAGCGGGCAAAAATTGAAAAAAGTGACAGGGCCGGTAGTGTCGAAAAAGTCAAAAATGGGAAGGGTGGGGGATTGTCCCCAAAACTTGCTACAAGTGGCCAGAGGGGCGGGCTGAATGAAAAATGTGTAAAATCAAGCACCGTGAAGGCATTGTGTGAAAATTGTGAAGGATTTTCCAAAGCGGGCAAAAATTGAAAAAAATGACAGGGCCGGTAGTGTCGAAAAAGTCAAAAATAGGGAAGGGTGGGGGATTGTCCCTAAACTTGCTACAAGGGGCCAGCAAGGCATTGTGTGAAAATTGTGAAGGATTTGCCAAAGCGGGCAAAAATTGAAAAAAATGACAGGGCCGGTAGTGTCGAAAAATTCAAAAATAGGGAAGGGTGGGGGATTGTCCCCAAACTTGCTACAAGGGGCCAGAGGGGTGGGCTGAATGAAAAATGTGTAAAATCAAGCACTGTGAAGGCATTGTGTGAAAATTGTGAAGGATTTTCCAAAGCGGGAAAAAATTGAAAAAAATGACAGGGCCGGTAGTGTCAAAAATGGGAAGGGTGGGGGATTGTCCCAAAACTTGCTACAAGGGGCCAGAGGGGCGGGCTGAATCAAAAATGTGTAAAATCAAGCACTGTGAAGGCATTGTGTGAAGGATTTTCCAAAGCGGGCAAAAATTGAAAAAAATGACAGGGCCGGTAGTGTCGAAAAAGTCAAAAATAGGAAGGGTGGGGGATTGTCCCAAAACTTGCTACAAGGGGGCATTTATTTGACTTCTTTTAAAGGTGATCTATAACAAAATGATTATTTTGCATTGATAAAAGAACAGGGTCTGATCATTGTATTGAACATATTCATGAACAGAGAGTCAATAACATGCAACACTGTACCCTAGATAAACATGGTGGTGGACAGGAATGGTGGGATTACAACACAACAATGACAACTTAATTTCAAAATGAAATGACAATACAATGTTCAGGGACACTGCACTTTAAAATTAAATATTTCATTGTCTACTCACCCCATATTTCCACAAATTAGCAATAAACAACAAAGCAATGAACAACATCACACTCCCTGGAATGTCAATGTGTTGCCTTCTTTGCATCATTTATTTGTCTAATTGTATTCCTTTGCAATATCATGGAGCAGGCGCCCCAATGGACCGTTATAGTGTTTTTTACCCGGCCATTCATTCCACTCAATCATAATCAGGTGATCTCTTAGTAGATCCTCAGTGCAAGTCTCCTGATGGTCTCCTTGTAACTTCTCCAGGCCCTCTCAATGTATTGAGTGTGGCAGCCTGTATCAGCATCGACATACTCCACACTGTGGTTGACTGTATAATGCTTGTATCCAAATTCAGGCAGAGCCTGACGGTAGGCCCGCCACTCATCAGTCAGTATTGTGGATCGAACATGGTGCAGAACCAGTGGGATCGACTCTCGTCTGGTCCGTCTTTCCACCAAGCAGAGAACAGGCATCATCTTCTGTCCTCTGTGCTTCACACCCAGCATTCCAAACACCCACTTTTTCCGTGTCCACCCATCAACCATTCTTCCACGTCCATACTGTCAAAACATTCAAATAGAACATATATTAGAAATGGTAGTTATTCACATGATAATGTGTGACTAATATATCATCATTTGACCATTAAACATAAAATTCATCTAATTTAATTTATTTAAATTAGTTATGAAAAATATTATTATATCCCTGTAGGTATGGATTCCCCCACCATTGTATCAGCAAATCCTTCCTCTTAGTGCAAATAGTTTTCTCATGACAATGTTTTCAAATTGGCTGCAGCATTAGTGAGCATTATGTGGCAGTCTCCTTACCTGTTATTCATACAGTGACAAAACCCAAATTTCCAGCTCCTCGTGGAAAATAAATTTGTCACAATGACCTATTGAGTCCACCATTTTGGATTTTCCATCATTTCAAATATTATTACAGATAAGGCAGTAAATATATAAAGAACAATCAAATAAATAAATAAATTAATAGTATTAATTACTGCTGTAACGCTCCCGGTGTGAGTTGACGCAGGGCAGAGGACGGAGCAAAACCGTGGCGCAGCCGTTCCGCGCTGCTGATGGACCCAGTGGAAATCCCCAGTAATGTTTAGCTTTTATTATTTCATATTAATTATATATGTCATGTGGTGCAAACTATTTCTTACCTTGCTCTTTGTTGAGGACATACTCCCCCAAAACTCCTCAACATTAAAGGTGGTGGGATCTTGGGGCATGGGGATGTCCATGAGTTGGTAGTCCAGGAACTCCTCACTCACTTTATCCTGTTCCTGTGGCCCATGGAATGGAAGTAGTTCCTGAAATCTAAAAAAAACACCATGTGTGAAGAACAAATTAAGGATTTGTTTTGTGACCATGATCAAAACTGAACGTAATACTTGAAGTATTAAATATGTGAAATCCTGGAAAATGTGGAAACCCTTGCCTGTCTACAAAGTATAGGGCGTCTTCCACCCCACACTCAGCCCTCTGCTAGACATCAATAAATCTTGCATGTCTCAGAAGGGCCTCATTGAAGGGGAGGTTCTTGAGCCCATACTCCACTGCTCTGACCAGAAACGCTCGTGCTGCCTGCTGGAATAGCTCCACCTCCTGAGCTGTGATGTCTCCAGCCTTTTTGTATTTGTATTTGTTTTACAACAATAGAGCTGGTTGAATCACAAACCTGCAAGGTAACCTTTACGGTTGGTGCTTCCCTTAAACCAGTACCCCACATCCACAATCAGATCTTCTGGATCAAATCCGGATGTCTGCAATATATTAAAGATTTATTACAACACTATACAGCAAACAGTTTCACTTGGCATTGGGCTTGGCACAGACTGGGAATGTAAAGAGTACATATTTGAACTTACTTCCAAAAACTTCTGCCCTGCATGCTTGGCAGTGTTGTGTACAATATGACAGGGGCATCCATGTATGTAAATGCTGCCATTTTCTCTCAGCATTCGGGCCGCAATTGAATTTTTGGCACCTGTATTGTACAGGAGCATTGTCGATGGAGAGACCTACACAATTTATCCAAGGGATATTATTTTCCTGCAAGGTGTCATTGATTTTTTTATAAATCACTTCTGCAGTGTCACAGCTCTTTCCACTGGTGGTGCACATATCCAGGAATCTGTGCACAACGTTGTTGTTGTCAAATATTGTCACTGTGAGGGGATTCATCTTCTCTTGACCTGTAACAATAACGTGCATAACTAAACTTACATCTTATTCGAAACTTATGAGTGTGCATGAAGAAATTGATACAAACTTAAATTACTGCTAGTTGTTAAACTCTTACCAGTATCGTTTGAGCCATCTGTGACAAGTGTGAAAGGAATCTCTCTCATCTTCATCACCAGTTCCTTCTTCAAATGTGGTGCCACTGCTTCATTTATGATGCATGTTGTTTTGGTACTTACGCTCTTAAAGCTCTGAGCCATGGGGGAGTCTTCAAAACATTCCTTGTACAAGGGGCTGAAATGGTCAGCAACAGAAAATTGAATATTGTGCTTCACCATTGCAACAGCAACCTTCACCTCAGCTCTCCTTGTCTGCAATAGAAACAACTGATTAATAATCATAAACATTAGATATGTTTTTATGGAAATACAACAATTTGATGGACACTGCAATTAATCAAACATCAGCCATTTGGTTTTCCTGTGCTATCTACCTTGGCCTCTTGTACACTCATGCCTCCAACAGAAGTTGCTGGTGTGCAGAACTGTGCAACACTGCTGGCTGAATTTAGAGCCTGTTCTTTGGCATGATGTCCCTTGCCTTCTACATGCCTGCTTATGTCCCTCACGCCTTGATGGGCACAGGAGTTCTCTTGTCTACAGACTGATCACCAGTAGAAGGAGCTAGTGGTTCCCATTGTGATGAATGGCCATCAGGTTGACCATTCCTTCTTAAGGGTACACCTATAGGTGGCTGCTCCACTTAATCCTCTGTTCTTTCTTGTTTCCAGTGGCTTTTCCACTGTCTCATCTATGGTGTCCTCCACAGTTTCTTCCACTGACTCATTCTCTACTGGCACCATAGCTGTCTTCTTCACAGCCTCTTCTACAGTGTCCTCCACAGTTTCTTCCACTGACACCATAGCTGTCTTCTTCACTGCCTCCTCTACAGCCTCTTCTACAGTGTCCTCCACTACTGCCCTCTCCACAGTCTCCTTTTCTTGGCCTAATCTGGCCACCTTTTTAGGGAGCTGGGAGAAGCATGAAAGGATGCTTTTTTGCCTCTTTCCTGACATCTTTGAAGGCAAATGCAATAATTACTACTATGCATTGTCTGGATAAAATACAATGAAATATTTGTCACACACACACCAGAGATGGAAATTAACTTTTTTGTAAATTTAAAAATCTACCTTCCACTACCAGCCACTTTTATACTCAAGCATCGATGTATGCACAACAACCTAGAAACATATTTTTCTTGTGCAAGACATGAATATAGTATTCCCCCATCAGTACTTGTTACCATAACGTTACCTCATTATTATGCCATACCAATAAGGCTAGGGGGATCTTAATCTTGCCTTGACTTTAGTTCATGTAAACTCCGACAAAAAACTAGCTCCTGCCTACCTTTCTTCTTGCACCAGAAAAATACTTTGACTGGATCTAAATAGATTTGCAGAAAGTGCACGGTTATATAGCTGATATTAATTGGTTCAGATCTGAGTGGAATAAGTTAACCCAATCTGCTGCTAAGAGCTGGGGATCATCCCTATGTTCCCTGGGTCCTATGTTCCCCGCTTTGTATGTGACCGGGGAACATAGGGATGATCCCGTCTACAGTTAGCCAGTTAGCTGTGTTAGCCGCCCGTTAGCCGCCGAGTTAGCAGATGAGCTACCCACACACATACACTCGCTCCCACTCCTGCTCTGCCTGGACAAAATATTCATAGACAGTATAAAAGAGACTATTCCACAGCAACGAATAAAGGATGACGTGACTTACTGTTATCATTGGGTCTTTCTGTTCTGCTTCACTTCGGCGAGTGTCTGGATGTGTTTACTCCGTCTCCTTTTGTTGCCTAACCGCGGAATATCAAAATACAGCAATGCTACTTTTTGATTGGCTGTTCCGTAGATATACTTTATTTGATTGGCTTGCGCGTGGCACGCAGCTTCTGAACTCTCGGGGGAACCATAGACTGTGGGGGGTGTCACTACCCGATCTGAGTCCCTACCCGATTTGAGTCTGACCCTAAAGCATGCGCTTTGTCTTACCCGATGTGAGTCTGTAGCGCATGCGCTTTGTATCTATCCGTGCTGTTACCGGCTGTTACCCGATGTGAGTCTACAGCGCATGCGCTTTATGTCTGACCGAGTTGTTGATATGAGTTGATATGAGTCGCGCATGCGCCACTTTTCACTCTTTTTCAGTCAGTAACAAGTTTTCAGTCAGTTTGGGAAAAGCTGAGAAGTGGAAGATTACTCGTTCTTTGAGTAATTACATCTTGAAAGGTAATGTGGCTATCATGGTAATCATTTGAATTAAAATAATGAAAATATTTTAGCACAACATTTCCTATTTGCCCTTTTTTTTCATATTAATCATTATTTTTTATTTTTAATCTCTTCATGAAAAAATGTTTTAAAAAGTGTTACACATGGCTCATTAGTGACAAAAAATGTCTGTTTCAAGAGGTTGTCATAAATCAATACATTTTGTAATCAACATTATTTTAATGAAAAACATGAATATAGCAAGACATAGAAGACACACAGAGACAGACACACACAGAGAGACAGACACACAATTGTAATTAAAGAATTGTTTTCTACACAGATGGCAGACTGTTCTACACTGGCCCAAACAAACTTTACATGCGGCTGGTGGTTATGTCTGAGGAGGAAAAGAGCACTGCTCTGAAAGAGTGCCACAACCAGCAAGGCACAGGCACCAGAAACCATTTGGTTCAGGATACTACTGGCCCACCATCATGGAGGATGTTACTGACTGGCTAAGGCAAAGTTTGTTATCTGGACGATAGAACTTCCAACTATATTTTTATTTCAAGAAAAACTAACTAACATGAGATATCTATTCAAGTGCATTGACCTCTGTTTCAGGTCAGGCGCTGTCACCAAGTTAAAGTTTGTGTTTGTGAATGAGGTATGATAAATACAATATTAGATAAACCGTGATCATCTTCATAGCTGCAGATCATTCTTACAGACTTTGTTGTATTGCTCTTGTATACATATTTACAGCTCAACAAAGAGATCTTCACACTGCTAAACATGATGATGTGGTCCTGTTGGCTTCATCAGACCGTGACCTCCAACTCTCACTGGATCGGTTCGCAGCCGAGTGTGAAGCGGCCAGGATGAGAATCAGCACCTCCAAATCCGAGTCCATGGTCCTCAACCGGAAAAGGGTGGAGTGCACTCTTCGGGTCGGGGATGAGATCCTGCCCCAAGTGGAGGAGTTCAAGTACCTCAGGGTCTTGTTCACGAGTGAGGGAAGGATGGAGCGTGAGATCGACAGGCGGATCGGTGCGGCGTCTGCAGTAATGCAGACTCTGCACAGATCCGTCGTGGTGAAGAGAGAGCTGAGCCGAAAGGCAAAGCTCTGGATTTACCAGTCGATCTTGGTTCCTACCCTCACCTATGGTCATGAGCTTTGGGGAATGACCCAAAGAACTAGATCGCGAGTACAAGCGGCCGAAATGAGCTTCCTCCGTAGGGTGGCTGGGTTCTCCCTTAGAGATAGGGTGAGAAGCTCAGTTATCCGGAGGGAGCTCGGAGTAGACCTGCTGCTCCTCCGCGTTGAGAGGAGCCAGATGAGGTGGCTCGGGCATCTGATTAGGATGCCTCCCGGACGCCTCCCTGGTGAGGTGTTCAGGGCACGTCCCACCGGTAGGAGACCCCTAGGAAGACCCAGGACACGCTGGAGAGACTATGTCTCTCGGCTGGCCTGGGAACGCCTCGGGATCCACCGGGAAGAGCTGGATGAAGTGGCTGGGGAGAGGGAAGTCTGGGCTTCCTGCTTAGGCTGCTGCCCCCGCGACCCGACCCCGGATAAGCGAAAGAGGACGGTACGGTACGGTACACTGCTAAACATAAAACATGTAGTATCAAGTGCCTACCATCCACAAACCAATGGCCAGGTAAACATGGATACTTTTTTTTTCATGGATGGATGTTACGTAGACATTACATGATATATGTGTGTAATAAATCTGCAATTCACATTGTTATTGTACAGGATGAGAGGACGAATCAAAATATCAAACGTGCTCTCCGGCGCTATGTGAATGAGCACCACAACGACTGGGACATTCACCTGCAAGCTGTGGTGTATGGCATAAATACCGCCAAACAGGTGTGTTTTTTATTTTACAATCACTAATGCCATTACATTTGCATCTTGAGGAATGTCACATGTCACATTGTTTTTTACTGTGAACTTTTATGAGTAGAGCTCCGCAAAGAACACCCCGTTTTTCCTGTTCTTCAACCGCCACTACCTCCTTCCTGAGGTTCTCAACGCCTGTCCCATGGGAGACCACTTTGAAGTTGGAGACCCAGAGGACGATCTGGAAGCGAGGATGAAGACAATCACAGACCTCAATGAAAAGGTAGTGAGGCAAAAAGCTCATATATTGAAGTTGTTGTATTTATGTGTTTCATGTTATTTACTTTATTTGTGGCTTTGGCCAATAGGTTCTTGCCAACATAGAAAAGGCCCAGGAGAAGCAAAAGAGCTGTTATGCAGCACGCAAAAGGAAGCGCTGCAAAACAGTAGAAATTAACACAGGTGATGACATTCTCCTGTCTTCTGAGCCAAAGAGGCAGTGGCTGGGGCATGGCCTGAAACATATGCATCAAGGCCCCTACAAAGTCCTTGATATGTCAGAAAATGGCGTGGCCACCATCCAAAAGAACACTGGGTCCTTGCAGAAGGTGAATGTCGATCGCCTGAGGCCGTACTACAGACAGAAACGTAAGTGTTTTTAGTATACTGCTAAACTGTTTGTGTGGCCATTGTTCCATTCTCCACTCTTGGTAACAACCTGATTTGGTAGTTTGTACTTTGTCTATGGGATCAATGCCCAACTTCAATTTTTTGTTGTCTTACTTCAGATCGACAGTCTAGAGGACTGTCTAGGAGAGAGTGATCAAATCTGAGCTGGACATCTACGCCAAATACAGTAAAGTCATCCTCATCATCCTCCTGAAGTACCTGCCTCCCCATCTATGTCAATTGTGTTTAAATGACACCCTTTCGGTCTCCACTCTCGGTAAGAGCCTGATGTCAGTAGTTTGTACTTTGTCTGTAGGATCAACACAATACTTAATTTATTTCCATCTTCTTGTTGTCTTAATTCAGATTGACAGTCTAAAAGACTAGGAGACAGTGATCAAGTCTGAGCTGGACATCTATGGCAAACACAATAAAGCCAATTGTGTTTAAATGACACCTGTTCTCGGTAAGAAGCTGATTAGGGAGTTTGTACTTTCTCTGTGGGATCAATGCCTAACTTATCTTATTTTCAATTTATTGTTGTCTTCCTTCAGATTAACAGTCTAAAGGACTGTGTAGGAGAGGGTGATCAAATCAGAGCTGGACATCTACGTCAATTGTGTTTAAATGACATCGTTCCAGTCTCCACTCTCAGTAAGAAGCTGATTTGGTAGTTTGTACTTTGTCTGCCTAACTTCAATTTCTTCAAAAAACTTCTACTACTTCCAACAAATAACAACTACCCAAGTGAGAATGATACAAGAATTAACATTTGAACACAAAGCTTGAAGTAACATTCCACCTTGTATTCAACAACCATTTTTCTAACATTTCTTTTCTTTCAACACTGACGGCATCAATGACAAGAGGTGCAGTTCCAGGGAAGGAAGCTCTTGAGAGGAGAGTGCAGCATCCCAACACAAGACACTGAGGTAAAGTTAACTAGTATGAGGTAGAACTGGTGCTTAATTTGTTTTATTAACTGTAATATCTACTGAGTGTGTGGACACATGTTTAAAAGACAGTGCCATATAGCTTCAAGTTTACTATAATATCTGTTGTACTAATATCGTTATTTTTGTGCAATTTCAGGAAAAGATGAAGATGATCGGGAGACTGCACTGTTGACAATCATCCTTCTGCCTTAATCAACTACATACCTGTATGCTCTAGATTCAGATTGCTTCAGTCTTTCTCTCTCTCTTTCTGTATCAACCCCAACCGGTTAAGGCAGATGGCTGCCCACCTAGAGCCTGGTTCTGCCTGAGGTTTCTTCCAAGTGCTTGCTCATGGGGGAATGTTGGGTCTCTTTAAATTAAAGAGTATAGTCATAACTTCTTATGTGATTACATAAAATTGTCTTTACTTGAATATATGCACAATTTTTCATATAGCTATGTACATACATGTGTCTTTTGTTTCCTCCATTGTTTATATTCATTTTTTAAAGCATGTGGTTAAAATTCAAGATTTAAATTCTTTGACAATACTGTTTAAGCTCTGTTTTTTGTTTTTTCCATCTCCAGACATGAAAACGGGTCATGGGTGAAAAAGGTGAGAAGGATACGACCCCTCTAGGGAGGTTAGGACTTGAAATCATCAATCTGATGCATTTTGAGAGGAAATTCAAGCAGAACTACAACCCGACCCCGTATAAGCAGCAGAAGACGGACGGACGGAGGACAGTACAGTTTGATGAAAGTGCAAAGATTAAAAGAAACATGTTCAATGTAAATTTCTGCTTGAAAACCACATCTTTATCCCATTTATATGGAAATGGTTAAACACACACACACACACACACACACACACACACACACACACACACCAATACAACAGACAACTAGTTTACTAGTGCAAGTGTGGATGTAGTAGTTGTTGGAAACTCCTGTACTTGCACAGGATTCACACTGACTGATAAATTCAACACCAGACTCTCATGCACATGCAGTGAATGTGTGTGTGTGTGTGTGTGTGTGTATTATCAAAACAGTCTACACTCAGATATGCAGAAACACTTCAAAGAATAGCAAACAACCTGTTTTTAGAATCTCCACAATATCAAACATCCCAACAACAAATGTTTTCAGAGTCATAAAAAAAACACAATGCACATTAACAACACACACACACACACACACATTAGAGTAGTTCCCTTATGCAATGGCCTTTTTCCTAGCAAACTCCTCCACAACATCTCTAAACTCCAGGTCTCTGACAGGTTCAGACTCTATTACCAGTAATGATAAAAAGGACTTCAGGCTCATTTTTGATTCTCCCCAAATGAGAAAATGAGCTCTCCCCCTCACAGTTTGTCACCAGGAACGTGAGGAACATCCTCAAAGCCACATAAACATTAGGGAAGACTAACTGCACTGGCCACACTTCAATCTGGTTTTCAGCATGTTTGAGGGTGACTTGTCTGTTTCAGCCAACATGAAGGATCGGAACTGCAGACACGTAAAACACGCTGTTCCGCCTACGGGACGGACCGGAAGTTGGGAGGTAGCCACAAGTTCTTCTGAATGTTTTAAACACCAACCCTTAAACATATTCATGCCATACATTGTTGGAAAGCTTAGATTGTCCTGATTCATTCAAGACCACTCACGACTGATATGGTTGCTCACAGCCGTAATAGTATTAGGGGTTAGCTCGGCTAGCCACTTAGCTAAAGTAAAAAAAGCTATAATGCTACATACCTTCAAAGTCTTCCCTTTATCCACAACGATCATCTTATGACTCAGGACTTTCTGTACAGCTCGCCAAGTATCCATTCTTGTGAAATATGAAATCCGTTTCCATAAAACCGGAATACTTTCCTCAATATGTCCATGTATTTAGTCCAACACGTAACGTAATAACACACATAACAAACCATATACGTTCCGTTTACGTCATTTCCTGACTCCTGCGTGCATCTGTGGGACACGTGACTGTTTCATACGACACCACCCACACCAGCCAATCAGTGCTTAGGATGAGGCAGCACATGTCTCCAAAGCCAATGAGGACATGTGTCCGACGACAAAGTGGGTGACAATAGGTGCGTGTATTAATCGTCTATCTATGGTATTAATGAGGTCTACTCACATAAAAAAAACACCAAGTGACGGAGGCCACGTGACACCCCCCTGCATGATTCACGTAGGACATCTATTTTGGTTTAAAAACGGCGAATTTCGCCGAAAGGTGAGTGATTTTCATGTCTGCATCTCTGACATTAATTTGATGGAAACACATTTTTGTATTTTTAGATTAAAATGTTTGGTTCATGTTCAAAATGGAATTCTTTGGTCCTTCAAAGTTATAAACTAAAAGTTAACAAACTTTCAGTACTGGCTTGAGCATTCATTCATTTGAAATGGTCTTGTGATAGTGTGTCAAACAGAGGCATGCATATCACAGTTTAAATGTCTGTCTGCCTAGTACAATATATCTATATATACATATACATATATATAATAAAATAATATTATATAAATAAAACAGATAGATACATAAGATAGTGTGTATCTATCTATATATATTTATATATTATATATTATATAAAGATATATATACTATCTTAACTATCTATTTTAGGCTATATATACATATATATTGTGTATATATACTATCTTATCTATCTATTTTATATATGTATATAATAAAATAATAATACAATATAAATATATCAATAAAAATATAAATAGATAAGATAGTGGATAGATAGATATAATTATTATTACTATTACGTCGTATTATTTTATTTCCATGTCTGATTTCCAGATAGTTCAATGATATGTATACTTACTCTTAACCTCTGACAACTGTTTATAACCAAACTATTTATATTCATTCATATTTATGTATTTATACTATTGATTTATTTTATTTATATTTACATGTCTGATTTCCAGATATTTCCATGATATGTATACCTACTCTTAACCTCTGACAACTATTTATTACCAAAATATTTATATTTATTCATATTTATATATTCATACGATTGATTTATTTTATTTTTATTTATATGTTTATACAACTGATTTATTTCGCGTATCGCGTTTTGAGTCTGGGGGCGTTTTTTCCAAGCGGAGTTGCTGTACATAACCGTCCAAGATGGCGGACGATCGCGGACGCTACTGCGCATGTCAGACTCAAATCGGGTAGCGACTCACATCAGGTTGCCAGGTTCGTTGAGTGTGTCAATCGATCAGCCTGTGCCATGTCAAGTGATGAATCATACAGAGTAACGACTAATTTCGACCAATTAATTTTACAACAGTATTTAATGTTAGCCAGTCTTCAACTGGAAGTCTTTCTTTGAGTGGTGTGTAATCGATTAGCTAGCTAGCTCCCAACTCAAAATTATTCCTCGTTCCTGTAGCCTGATCGGCGTGAGCAGACCAGCAGCTTCCACAGCAGTGACAGTGAGGCTGAAGGCAGATGGAGAGATGGAGAGACTGAGGTTTGCAAAAAGATAGCTGTCAGGCAGTGGTGTGGTGATAATGAATATAGAGATGGGTAAACTGATCTATATACTGGCAAAATATAGTATGGTCAAATAGCGGAACTAACGTTGCCAACGTTAGTTGTAACGGTTACATTGTAACGGCAGTGGGAGTAGCAGTTAAACCTGTTAAACTCCAAGGTCCCCCCCCAGTCTCCGCAGCAAAAGGCATAAAACGCTGCCCTAATTATGTAGCAATACAGTCATACTGCACATCAAATTAAACAGGAGAAACTCCGCTACAAGCACGTCATTTTTACACACACCGAACACAACTCAAACACCAAGCATATTAATGATCAAATATCCACTCTCCACATTTCCATTGCTACCGCTCTGATACTTCATGGTACACAAACAAATAGCATTTCATATGAAAGCTAAGACCCTTCCGAGTTCAACAGTAGCCTACCACTATTATTGCGTTACAACAAAAAACTCAGTGAACCAGCAGCCAACGAATACAAAGGTAAACAACCGCTTATTTACAGCGACTAACAGATATTCTGTCTTACCTTTGAAGTTTTGTGATGAAAAGTTGTACTTAAGAGCAAAAAACGCTGGTTTTAGTAAGTCCAACATGGCTGTGTTTGTTTACAACTCCATTTCACCCAGTGCCAGCCTACAGTAACTGCGCCGGGACAACAGACAACCCTGGCAACCCGCAATTCCGGCCGCTAATTGGCTGGTACAATGTACACAGAATGTGTCAGAACGTCATTGTCGAACCCGTCAAAAAATTTAAAAAGTATTAATTCAGACTAATTTTTTTTTTATGGAAAAGCAATACTTTCATTCTGTACCCCTCAAAACGCCCTGTGGGTGTATATATTATTTTTTAAAATATAGCTTTTAATAAATATTTTACATATACAACCTTTACTTATTAATCTAATTTTGAATCCAACGGGCTTCCATATGTGTAGGACATAGTAAGGTAAGCCAGTGTTTTGTTCAACTTTTATCTTGGTCCGCCATGGCATGTTATGATTATGGTTTCAGAACACTGCGCTCCCAGCATGCAGGCTTACTTGTGGTTCCTAGTATCTCTAAAAGTAGAATGGGATGCAGAGCCTTCATCTATCAGGCTCCTCTCTTGTGGAACCATCTTCCAGATTTGGTCCGCTGGGCAGACACCCTCCCTACATTTAAGAGTAGGCTTAAAACTTTCCTTTTTGATAAAGCTTATAGTTAGGGATCTTAGAGCTCTTAGCTTATGCTGCTATAGGCTTAGACTGCTGGGGGACTCCCATGATGCACATTCATGTACTATTAATGCATTCGATAACCTAAACTTCTTCCCCGGAGTTGTCTGTGCTTTCTCGTCTCACAGGTAATCTATGCCTGTAGACGTCCGGATGACAGACTCCAGTCCCGGACCTTCTAGCTTCATTGTTGATTTTCATTGTGCTTCTCTCTCCTATCCTTCCTCTCTCTCCTCTCAACCCCAACCGGTCGAGGCAGATGGCCGTCCACTCTGAGTCTGGTTCTGCCTGAGGTTTCTTCCTGTTAAAAGGGAGTTTTTTCTTGCCACTGTTGCCAAGTGCTCGCTCATGTGGGAATGTTGGGTCTCTTTAAAATTAAACCTAAAGAGTTCGGTTTAGAACCTGCTCTATGTGTAAAGTGCCTTGAGATAACTTTGTTGTGATTTGGCGCTATACAAATAAAGATTGATTGTTTGATTGATTGATTGATTGGTTTCTGAGAAGAAGTTCAATTTATGTTTGTAGCTAATTTCATAACAAAGATAATGCAGTTGTGTTATTCCGTCTTGTATGTATAGATAGCCATTCATTCCCGCTCATTTACTTCACAATATCAAAAAAAAAAAACATGTAAGAAGAAGTGCCCACCCATGAAAACCCTGTGCCCCCTTGCTGATAATTGTTTGGTACCAGCTCTGCATCCCAACATTGTTGTTTTTTAAAACTGTTCTTTGCCTATGTTTCCCTGAGGCTTTCATGTAGTCCAACTGTATATAAGGTTCAGAGGATGTGTCTGTCTTGCTTAGTTTGGGGGAGGGCAGACTTTCACTTTCCTGAGATATCTGTGGTCATATGTGTAAAATGTCTGTGTTTTGATTTATTTTTTTTTACAGGTGACTTAAAACACTTGGAGAAGAAGAAATAAGATTTCACCAGCTATGACAAATTTTGCTTAGTTTTATATATATATTTATGAAAAAAACATTTGTCTGCATCACAATCTAGTGTTCAATTAGTATTGTTCCATTCCTTTATGACTGTAATTCATTTATTTATCTTTGTTATTTTGAACATTGTGGTGAAACATACTATTGGAATTCAAGGTTAAAGTGTGATCACACACAGCTTGATGTGCTTTCTTGTCTTACAGCACGATTATTAAAAAGGTTTTATGATATTTTGGGCTCTCACATTGTTAAGGGAACCATATACAGAGGCGGTTCTGGCTGGTTTTGCGCCTTGGGCGGACCGACTATCTGCGCCCCTCCCTACAAATCCTTCATAACACAAAAAATAAGATAAATAAATGAAATATAGTATGTAAACACCAAAGTAAATTACACACATCCGTCATCATACAAATGAATAAAATAAAATAAATAAATGAAAAATACTAATAATTAACGTAATCTGACAGACTTTCACCCTTTTTACAACTGGCATTAAAATGTTTTGTGGGTGATTAGATTGCTATCAGGGAGTGCTTGACCACATGAAAGTGCAGGTGTAAAGTTATTTATTTATTTATTTATTGCATTTTCCAATAACTTACATGTAGCTATAACGGGTCTGTATTAATTTTATAAATGTATTATTATTTATTTGGAAGCAGCAGTTTGTGTTGTGTGGCCTGGGCTCATAATCATCACAGGTCAGTCTATCCCCCGCCCCCCTCCCCCCTTGCTTTTCCTCTGAGAGTGAGACTCACTCACAACCTGCTCACAGCCTCTACAGTCACAAGTTGATCCCCCGCCCCTCCCCTTTGCCTTTGTATACAGCCTGTATACATGACTCTCAGCAGCAAGTTGACGTGATAGTAGGGGCGCCTCATCGCCCACTGCACCAACTTGATGTGGAAATGAGCGGTATTAGTCTAGAAAACTGGCGATTTTTTTTTGAGGGCGCGTTTTTCTTTTTTTGAGGACGGACTTTTTTTCCTCTTTTTTTTTTTTTTGAGAGCGCTCGTGCGCCCCCAAGTAAATTGCGCCCTGGGCGGTTGCCCACATTGCCCATAGCAAAAACCGCCACTGACCATATATAAGACTAATACTGAGCTAGTTTTGCTGGGAGCATCTGTGTTTCACCGTATGGCATCTGCATCATATTAGAAAAGAAATGCAGAACTCAACTGAGATTGTGTCTTTTGTGCTGGGTGCCTACGGTAACATTGGACACTTAAAGTACTTGTATTTCAGCATAATGTTGTTATGGTACCTTTCCATATGTGTGGCCAACACTTTTCTAATTGTGGTTATATATGTGGACCGAAGGCTGCATGAGCCAATGTATATATTACTTTGTAATTTATTTGTGAATGAAATAAGTGGAAGCACATCACTGTATCCTCTTCTGCTCTCACAGATGTTTTCAGATACCCATGAAGTGACTCTTCCATGGTGCTTTCTGCAGATGTGTTATATCTACACATCAGCTTCTGTTGAGTTTTGCAATTTGGCAGCCATGGCCTATGACAGATACGTCTCTATCTGTTACCCTTTGCACTACAGTGCCATTATGAACACAGGAAGAGTGGCAATAATCATTCTGTTTATATGGATCTATTCATTTGTTAATTTCATATTCTCACTTTCATTCCTCGTCAGTTTAAAATTTTGTGGAAATGTCATTGACAAAGTGTTTTGTGATCACCACTTAATAATGAAATTAGCATGTTCAGTTACAATACTCAACAACATATCTGACCTAGTGTTTGCCTTTGTGACAGTCGTTCTTCCATTCAGTCTCATTTCAGTCTCTTACATGAAGATTTTGACAGTTTGTTTAAAAACGTCTAAAGAAAACAAACAAAAAGCCATCACCACCTGCACACCTCAGATTGTTTCAGTGGCAAATCTGTTTGTCGGCTGCATTTTCCACTTTGTTGATTCCAGATTTGATGTGGCTCACGTACCAGCTAAAGTACGTGTTATTTTATCTGTGTATCTCCTCATTTTCCAACCAATGTTCACCCCCTTTATGTATGGATTTAAACTCCCGAAGATAAGACAGTCATGTAAAATATATGTGTTTGATAGAAAATAAATGTTGCTCTGTTTAGAGTGAGGAGTGGTCTCTCTGCTCTGTGGAAAAGAAACATGATGTTTCTATGTAGGTTAACATTTGATCATCAAGATCAAGATTTCTTTATTGTCATTTCACACACATGTATTTGCACACACAGGCTGAGGCGTTTCTCACCAGCTCCTTACACGCCATTCAGCCAGACACAGACCAACATGAAGAAATGACAATATGATTAAAGCAAGTAGAGATATATTGTGGGAAAACAAATATCCTGCAAATTAATCAAGTTAATGAAACTTCATGAAGTCAGAACCAGTCAACAGGTTCATTTCTAAACTTTATCTAAACTATTAAATGTCATCAAGTATCATCAGACTTCTTTCATGCTTTCATAAGGGCCCACTCACACTAGGCCATCATACCGTGGCCGAGCACGCTTGCCCCCTAAAATCTGGATTATTACCATGCTTGAGTATGGTACACTTCCCTGGCATGGTAAAGTTGGAAGAGGGTTAAGAAAAGAAGCCAATTTTCCAGGGAATCCTGGAAAAGGCAACACTAGCTGAGCCCTGATCATTTCAAGCAACACAAATCTGAAAGTTTGGACATACAGTCATACCGTATATCCCAGCTTGATATCTGAAATGTCATATATCATCAAGCTTCAGTTGCTTGATAATGAGTTAATAATTAGAATCAGGTGTCTAATCAGGTAATCAGGTATCAGTGATTCAACATAAAGCCAGAAGAACAGTCCATTTTGATATTCTGAAAACTAACTGCTGCATGTATTTCTAACTGTCACCACTAGATGTCAGTATCAGACCAGAGAGTATAAGTATGTGTGTGAGTTCTATCCATTCATAAAGTTTTATTTCAAGGATCGGAGTTCCTCACTTATAAAAGATGTAAATAAGGATCTTAATTCATGGATGAAGTGAACCCAAAGATTCCAGCAATAAATGTTTCCAAACTGTGTCAGCGAAAAGTCTAAAGTGAGTTTCAGAGGAAAAACTGTTGATGTCAGTCTGAGTGGTAAAGGCCTTCTCTCACTGCAGAACCAGAGGAATATTCAGATCAGGAAAAAAGTGTCTGAGACTATGTGAAAGTATTTTATGTATGTGTTTGTGGATGTTGAAAGTCACTTTTCATAGTTAGATGTTCTCAGTGTGGTTTAGTCATGGGGTGTATTTATAACAGAAGGCTTTACACTGAAGTCTTTAATGATTCATTTCAATTAGACTAGTATTAATTACACCATCTTCTATATTACAACAGAATAGAGTTCATGTTAGTTTTCTGCAGTCGCCAGAAAGTAGTCCAACAGGATGCTGTATGCATGAGTTGAGAAATGGATACTTAAGGTATTGTGATACTAACAGACTGTGGCATTTTGGTTCAATAAAACCGGATCATATGTAGAGGTTAGATATGCATAACAGAGTTAAACTGAACTTGATATGAAACTTTTATGAGCAGCACAACTTTAAAGCCAGCATGTGATCTCAAGGCGAGGATGTCAAATAGATTTCCAAAACGTACTACTACTTCACTAGTTAATACTACTGCAAATAAACTGAGATTGTGGAGTAGACTAAGTATTAGCAATGTGTAATCAGCTCTGATTCTGATTCGTTTAAAAAACACTTATGTTCTTATAAAATATAGCTATATGTAATCTACTTTAGTGCATTTTAAATATACTGCTGCTACTCCAGTGGTGTTGTTTATCAATGAGCTTCTACTTCAGTAATACAAGTAGAATTGCAGCATTTCTACCCAAGAGGAATATTTTAACTCCTGATCAACACCAGCAGAGATTTCTCTTCTTTCCTTCAGAATAACCATTTTTGTACTTCTATGTGTCTATCTGTAGAGGACACTGCAGTATCACAAAGTAAAGCTACATGCTCTAAAAAGATGGAGATCTGTATGTGTGTGATGCACAGGATCCCCAATGAACCCGTTATAAGCTGCTTACTGATACATTTCAGAGCTGTTGTCAGAGTTTTACTCTCTGCACAAATTGAAGTGACACATGAGTCTAACAGGTGAGAATTGACAGCATTTGACGTTTACAGAGTTACTCGTGTGATTAGAGCAGCAATGCTTTTCATTAGTGGTGGAATGTGATTAAATACATTAACTCAAATAGTGCATAGAAGTACAAATTGAGTAACTTGAACTTCACTCAAGATTTTATGCTACTAATACGTCTACTCCACTACATTTTACAGGCAAATATTGTACTTTTCTATTTTCTGACAGCTTTAGTTAATGGATACTTTGTAACATCAGGTTATTAAAACAGAATATAATTGCTGTGCCATAAGCAATGCTCACACCTAAATTCATGAAGAATTATAATCCAGTGATGAGTTATGAATTATTATTCTGAAATGGGCCGTTCTGCATAATTACTACTTTAGGAATAATTTGATACTGATACTTATGATCTTGAAGTCAAATTTTGAATGCAGGACTTTTACTTGTAACAGAGTAGTTGTCTTTCACTAGTGTGAAAAATCTGAATAGTGCTTTCCATAGTGTTAACATAGAACTAATCAAGTTATGTATTTAGAGTTTACACGATTAGACAAATGATTGGCAACTATTCTGATCATTCAAAAATAATTTCAGTCAATTTGCAAACAATGGAAAAAAAAAACATTCTCAACTTTTCACTAAATAAAAGTATTTGCAACTTCTAATTGTAATTTATGACAATAAACTGAATATATTTGGGACTTTTGGCCAGACAAGACATCACTGTGGTGCAGTTGTGACAGCGTTTCATTGAAATTTAAAAGATTGCAGCCCAATATGTATCAATGATATTTGGGGTTTTTAGGACATGTGTTATTCACTTACTGGCCTGATTTCCTGCTAATCTGCTTCACAATGTTGTCTCTGTGGCACTGCTGATGTGTCTAAAGTCATGTGTTCTGCCCATTCATGACAAGTATTTTTCACTGGCATGCCATAAGGTTTAGGTGGCGGGTGAAAACAATAAGAATCCAATTTGGGTTGTGTTGTTTTCACACTTCAGCATTATTTAAACAACAAAATACCGCACATATGTTGACAAAACTATTTCAACTCAAGGTCCACTACTCTGATATTTAGATTATTTTGTCAACTCTTGTTTCCAAATGTCGAAAATGAATCGTCAACATGCATATGACAAAACCACACATTACAAACCTTATCACTTTTATTTAAACTGTACAGATACAACAGGCTTACCTCATTAAAAAAAAACAAGTAAAAAAGACAAAAAAAATGAGTAACCCCATAAATACAATATGACTTTAAAAAAAAACAAAAAAAAACAGAGTCTGTGTTTACTTGGTGGCTTGCATATGTTCCAATAAAAATACACACACACACATACACACGCATATTCCTTCTGAAAACAGACTGATACAAAACAAACAGATGAGTCTCGTTTCATTTACTCTGGCAGATCGCAGCTGCCTGAAGACAAATACACAGAATATTTTTGCCTTGTTAGGTAAAAACATGATGGATGAGAGTTGACTCTGGTGTGGTGGAGTGTTGAGCTGTCTCCTGACTCATTCCTACATACTAACTTAAACCAGGTTCTGAGGTATGCAGTACATTCCGCTCCGGACATTTCTTGTTTAAATAATACACTGTGATGATTTAGTGTGTATTCTCTAGTGTTAGTATATTTGGATTTGGGACACAGCTTTTTAGTGATGAAAGTAACCAGAATCCACAGATCTTATTCCAGGGTTGTTTTTCATTCATGGATTACACACAAGACATGCAGAAATGTGCTATATGACAAGAAAGCTTCTGACAATTATATGCTGCCCTACAGCTGACTCTGTTGGGATCAAAACATGTTTTTCTGCTCTGGTTTGTCCACATGCCTGCCATGATTTCCTTAATTGGTCTGAGAATTTATGGCCAGTTAAACATTGGTTTATCAACACCTTTATATCCCTGCTGGCTACCTTTTTATTGTGCTATCAATGCCATAGTGTTCAACATGGTTAAATGAAGACATTCTAAAAGTGTGTTTTCATTTGAATTCAAAGTATCCACTTTAAGTTCAAAAACTATTCAGGCTTCATAACATAAATTAACAGTTCTCTATCCTGTATTTGTTTTAGCAATGGAGGTATTTGGCTAACAGTTTCTTTCCTACTGCTTTAAAAAGGATGTTAATTGTTTTCATAATAGTTGTGAACTGGTTAACCGGTTGAGGTCATGTGAATGTTAAATTCCACCAACAAACACAATTAATTTTGTTGTAATAACCTGCCACATTAACTCCAGTGATTGTGTCCCAAACTAAACACTCCACCTCGGCTGAACACCACCGTTTGTCTCCGCTGCGCAAATAACAAGGCTGTGACCTTTAACCTTCGTACTAGTGTTTCCATTACTTAGAACATCAGGCACAGGAACAGAAACATCGGTTTCTGTAGTACAAGTGGCTCCTGTTTCCAGAAGCACAGAAAATAAATGCAGTTTCTCTTGTGTTTAAAGTAGCCCAGACCCTAAAACAATGATTCATTAAAAACTCTGAAAATGTTCAGTCTTGCTTGCATGAAAACCCTCGTATGATCTTCAAAAAACAAACAACAGGTTTAGAAAAACCGTTTAACACTTCAACTGAAATTATAAAAGGGAGTACGGCAGACTTCCGCTACAGATTGTACATCTTAATCCAGGATAAAATAACGTTAAAAATCCTAAACAACCATTTCCACTGCCCACAGATTAAATCTGGATCCTTGAAATGGTGCTTTGGGTGTCTTAAAAGCTTTAGTCTTTTTTGATGAGGGATCCAACAGTTCAGAGACCACACACAGAGACAAAGAGCTGTTGCGTCTCCATTACAGAGAATAGAGGCCTCTGTATGTGTATGTGTGTGTGGTCTCTGTAAACTGTTAGATCCAGGTCGTCCTGTGGTGTTTCAGTCGTTTTATATAACACTTTTAACCTTTAGAAATAGCTGTGCAAACCAATACATACAGTAACTTCAATCACCTTCGGAGTGAACATTCAACGCAGGAGCAAATATCCAACAGTGTGGGAAAAGAAAAAATGTAAAATAATATAAAGAGTTTACTGCAAGATTCCTGGGCAGCCGCTTAGCACGTAATGGTGGAGTCATGAGTTGTTGCACTATGCTTCAGATTAAAAACAAGTGAGATTGTTCTCTGCAACATCTAACACACAAATTAAAGCATTTCAGTCTTCAGCTAAAGGCAGAGTAAATTAAATGTGTATAATCCAGGCATGCCTAATTCATGCATTCACAGTCAGAGGGTGTGGCTGCTGAAGGGATCAAACCTTTGACCTTTTTTTGTAGCAGTATGGACAGAAGTCCACACTGCTTGACCAGTCTTTTCTGTTATAAAGTTTTCCCACAGGAAAACCTCATCAGAGTAGACAGAAAGTACATTCAACCTGTAATATAAAAAGGATGTAACCAGTAATAGGTAGGGAGTCTCTTATCAAAAAAAGTAACTTCACAAGTCCGGCTTTTCAGTCCAGGTACCAGTATGGCCATTTATAAACCAGTTCATAATCCAAAAATGCAAAAAAAGAAAAAAAAGAAAAGAAAAGAAAGCTGCGTGGGTTTGTCTGATGAACAAAAAAACAGACAACAAAAGATTATGCAGAATTTTCCATCTTCTATCAAATATATTTAAGATAAAAGTTTGGATGTGTGTTCCAAGACAAATAGAAAAAAAACACAAAAATTCAATGACAAAATGTGTCCAAAAATAGTATTTTAAAAACATTGAAAGCTATTTGACCTCATTTTTCATGGTAATTATATCCAAAACTTTGTGTTTTTTTTGTTTGTTGTGGTTGGTTTTTTCAATCCTTACACCGTTGTTTCTCCATGATTACCATTGCTAAGGCGCTTGTAAAACCTCCGCCATGATTGAAGGGTTTTCCCGGACCAGACCCAGAAACCCGAGGTGATCCCCACTATCATCGTCATCAGGTATTTGATCATGAACACGGTGAAGTCGGGGCTCATGGGGGCGAAGTTGTGCTCTGGGCATGGCACGGCGAAGCGCTTACAGGTGTGCATGTGCCAGGTGCGCTGCCAGTGCTCCCTGAAGGCCTGCTCGTAGAAGTAACAGGCGATCACGATGGTGGCTGGCACCGTGTACAGGACGCTGAACACCCCGATGCGCACCATCAGCTTCTCCAACTTCTCCGTCTTGGTGCCGTCGTGCTTCATGATGGTACGGATCCGGAACAGGGACACGAAGCCGGCCAGGAGGAAGGACGTGCCGATGAACAGGTAGACGAATAGTGGAGCCAGGACGAAACCACGGAGAGCATCCACGTTAAAGATCCCCACGAAGCAAACCCCGGTCAGCACGTCCCCGTCCACCTGGCCCATGGCGAGGATGGTGATGGTTTTGACGGCTGGCACGGCCCAGGCTGCCAAGTGGAAGTACTGGGAGTTGGCTTCAATGGCTTCGTGGCCCCATTTCATCCCGGCTGAGAGGAACCACGTCAGGGACAAAATCACCCACCAGATGGAGCTGGCCATCCCGAAAAAGTACAGCACCATGAAGAGGATGGTGCACCCCTCCTTTTTGGTGCCCTGAGCCACTGTCCGGTAGCCGTCATCCTTGAATTTATCCACACAAACAACTTTGTCCTCCAGGAAAAACCCCGCGGCGTAAGCCACCGCCACCATGAAGTAACACCCGGATAAGAAGATGATGGGTCGCTCCGGGTACCTGAACCGGCGCATGTCCACCAGATATGTGAGCACTGTGAACAAGGTGCTCACACAGCACAGGATGGACCAGATCCCGACCCAAAGCCGCCCGAATTTCACCTCATCCTCCCTGAAATACATGATGCCGGCGGTCTTGGTGGGCTCACACGGAGCCCCGCAGTCCTTCACCCCCATGAATTTGTAGCCCAGGTAGGGGGGCACATTCAGCTGCAGCGGGCAGGAGAAGTCGTGGTACGGGCTGTGCTGGTGAGGGCGCTCGTTGGGTCGGCCCATGTTTGGGGGAAGGGTCACAAGGTCGGGTGAAAAGGGGGACGATGGGGAAGCCGGTCCATTGGGCTCGGATGTGTTCTGACCCACGCAGATTTCTCCGGCTCCGTGCACCGGGAAAGCCTCGCACCGGAGCCGCTCCGGCCACTGGAAGCCGAACTTGTTCATCAAGGCTTCGCATCCCTGCCGTGCCCGCTCACACAGGGACCGGCACGGGGGGATGGCCTGCTCCAGCACGGTGCAGACCGGCGCGTACATGGAGCAGAGGAAGAACTTTAGATCCGCAGAGCACTGGACCTTTACCAGAGGGTAAAACTGGTGTACCTCAAGCCCAGCGTCCTCCTGGTTGGTGTGGCCCAGGAGGTTCGGCATGATGGTCTGGTTGTAGGCGATGTCGGTACACAGCGGGATGGAGATGGGCTGGCAAAAACCGTGTTCCGGGACGGATATCCCGGTGTCACTGTTGTAGTGTTGAGCAGAAGCGGGTGAGAAGGAAAGCCCGCACACCAGCCACATGATCCGCAGCAGCACGGAGCCAGCGGTGGACCTGGCCGCCGCCGCCATAGTTGAGAAAGAGGAGGAGGGGGGGAGGGAAGGAAAAACTTTGAACCAAGTAGGGCGACTTAAAAACGGACGAAAAGCGAAGCAAATCTACATGAAATGCACCAACATTTAGCTTGTAGTCCGAGTTAGTCGAATGGAGAGAGTCTCAATCGACTTTTTACGCGCGTTTTTACGCAAATAAATCCAAATGAAACGTCCGTCGTGTCATGACTTCTTGATGGTCTTTGTAAGTGACTCCATGCAGTCCACTCTCCACTTCTGCTCCAGTGAAAAATAGTCCCCCTTTTCCCCCTAGAAAAACAGTAATAACGCGAACCAAAACTCTTCCAGCACTTTAACTACTCAGAGTTACGACTTTTGCGCAAAACGCGTAACATAAAACTTTTAAAAGCACGGTTATATTCCCATCGTTTTTCGCCTTGACTTCTCGCAGAGTGTCGGTTCGCAGGCGGTCGGGAGTCCCTCGCCTCTCTCTCTCTCTCTCTCCTCACTGGTGCAGATGCCACCGGTTTCCAGGCGCCCCCTCCATTCATGGACCCCCTGACACAACGCAGGGCGCCTGGAAACCGATGCTGCGTCTCAGCCAATCCCAGCGTTTGTTTTCCTTCAGGACTCGCTCCCGATTGGCCTTTTTACTCCCCATCGAAGGAGAAATATGTTATAGTAATTACATTACACAAGAGATTTTTTAAACTAAAATATTCATTATTAAGGCAAAGTTTAGGCAAGAGTTTACGCAACGTTGTTTACTACTCAACTTAATTGGAGCTTTTTTTAGAATATTGAATGGGAATCCGCTTTATTGGCCAAGTAGGCTTACAAGGAATTTGACTCCGTTCTGGCTCTCAGTTACTTACACACTAAAAGTCACTTGGTTAAAATTTTACACAGTTTGGGTCAATATAGCACTGACACAATTTTGACTTGCTGTTGCTCAGAAAGCCACTCAAGGCAGGGGGTTGTTTGGCCCAGTTTTAGTGTTTTTATTTTTTATTTTACTGTTGAGTTATTTACTCAAAACTTCTTAATCGACTCCTCTTTTTTAACTTACATATCACAGCTTGTTAATGATTCTTAATAACATGTGGGTGGTTTGAATGTCATAGGCACACTGTTTTGCACAAGAAATAATTAATTTGTGACCATTTTTAGCTAAAGCTTGTTAAGTGGAAACAAAGGTTAAAATAATATAAGTTGACACAGTGTTGGACTGGTGCTATATATACCCAAACTGGGTACATTTTTAACCACAGTGATTTTTAGTGTGTTCACAACAATCTTTAGAAAGATAACAAGCCAAAGAAAGATCATTAAACATACACATTTCCGTATTGTGTATGAGCAAAATGGTGAAAAAATACATACAGAAACAACATACAGACATCTTTATACACATGATACTGTTTCTGTAAACAGGATACAAATAGTGAAAAAGTGAAGAATGTAAGGAGCACTTAAATAAATATTGATTGGATAAATTACTTTATATACATACAGTAAGTGGTTCTGTATAAAATGAACACCGTATTCAAATAAATACAAAATATATAAATATATATAGGTACAGTCGATGTCTTTAGTAAATACGTAATTATAATAAATAATTCAATAATACATAATACATTAATTGTGTTTTTTCTTTGCATATATGAAAAAGAAAAAAAAATATTTCCATTAGAAAAACATCAACTTTTTCTGTCCCTCCTAAATTCTCTTTATTATTTCTATTCTTTCTTTCTGATTTGTACATCATAACTTTACCAATTTGTATCAAATTAACAAAACTGTACATTGCTCATATTCTAAAAAACAAAGTAACTTTTTATTTTAATACAGCTGAAAGTTCAGTGTTTACATTTAAAATAAAACAAGTATACTAAAAGTTACTGAGTGATTTTTGTATTATATTGAAGAGATCAGAGCTTCTTACAACTGAAAACATTGGGAATTATATATATATATATATAAAGTGCATAAATACAGCAGTGTGGATTCAGACCCATATTACACTTTTTTATATTGATTCAAAGAGTTAATGTTCATTAAAATTAACGAGCAGTTCAGTCTCATTATCAGGCCGCAAATACAGTGATGTCAGAGTATAAATATTTACAGTGCAAACAGACAATTTTGCATGACTGACTGTGCACACGCAAAATCTCTTTGATATAACGATGTGATTTCAGATGGCATAAAGTACAACACTGCCAGCGACTGTGAAGTGATCAGCATTATTAACCCCCCACCCCCCTTTTTAGGTGCAGACAAACACTGGAAATGCTCAAAGGGGAACAGACCTTCTTCCAGTTATTCTCCATTGTTCAGTTAGTCCCCAATCAGCAGTAGCTGAAGTACTACCTGTAGACAAAACTCTCAAAAGTATAGTTATCACTCATCATTTTATCACCAATTTCATTTTAACATCTTATATCTTTCATATCAGCAATCACACCTAATATTAGTGTTAGTTCCTCTTGGTTAAATGGCGTGCTCACAACAGAAAAAGATCATTTCTTTGTGTAGTTCACGTCGGTTTAGATTCAAGCCTTCTCCCGTCCACTCTTTTATCTCCGTGTGCAGCTGTGAAGTTGAGTTTTCTCCATTTCCTCACAGAATCTCTGCACACACACACACACACACACACACACACACAAACAGCCAGTCACTTTAGGGCATGTAAACACACTCAAGCACAGCAAACACATCACCAAAAAACAAGCTCAAGAAAAACCCCAATGGATACTAACATCTTAACCACTCGACCACAGCGAGTACCTGTTGGTGTTTACTGCAGAGAGAGTTTAATTGCAATCAATTAGACACGAGCACCTCAGTGGATCTGTATTATTGTGAGAACAAACAGCAGCAACGACAGTCAGAGCGGCAGTAAAGTGAATTTACAGCACGACTGATCTGCCTACAGGCGACCAACTGTGGGAGGTGTAGGCGGTTCCTGGTGGCCCTTCTGCATTTGGTGTGTTTCTACCCTGAGTGGGATGAAAGAGGGGGATGGGGGAAGGGACAGGAAGAAGAGAGAAGGTCGAGGAGGGCAGGGGGAGAAGGAGAGCGAGAAAAGGGCAGGGGTGGGGGGCTGGAAACTAAAGGAAAAGTCAGTAGAGTTACCCGCTGTCAGCTGGCCTCTAAATGAGAAGCAGAGTTAGATGAAAACAAACCAGTTGCTCAATTTGTGATCCACCACAGATTTATTTAGATGAAACATCCGGGATATCTGTGCCGCCTGTTTTCAGAGCTGACCACAATACCACCAGAAGGATTTTCTAACACAATCCTACATTGGTTTAAGTCCTCTCTCCTACTTTGAGTCATTCAGCAGCAATGCATCATGACATGCAGATTTCCCAAAGGCTCAATCCCTAGGTCTGTTTCACTTACAACATTTACAACATTTACAACATTTACAAGCTTCTAACAAGCCAAACATAATAAACTCACTAAATTATGAAAGTTTAGCTTTGTCACCGAGCAACTACTATATGTCTTCACAAGTGCATTGAACAAATAAGTGACTGCGTGTGCCGAACTGTCCTTTAGCTTTTTCGGTACAAAAGAACAAAAGACTGCACTCAGAAATCATTGCAACTCTCATATTTTAGTCACAGACGATTACTACTTTAAATGTAGCAACAAACAGATGGTTCATGTCGAGGGATGACTTTGCTTTTTCCTCCCAGCGTGTTGTTGGACTGGAGTTTCAATCCTCAGCTTCAGCTCATTCAGAGCACTGCTGCAGCCAGAGTTATAATGAAGGTCTAGATGACTGAACACACCTCCCCAAATCACAGGTCTCTAGACAGGCATAAAAAGGGTTCAAAGTGGCACTCTCTTCCGTTTATTTATCTGCTTTTTAAAAAGGAAGGGCTTTTTTTTATTATATTACTATAATTTACCATCATCATATACTATCTATTCACAAGTATCTTACTTGTAAGACTGAATATAACAACCTTGTGTTATATTCACGCAGCCAGTTTCAAAGAGCATCATAAAATCACCTTGATGAACGCCCTGTGCCGAAATATGTCTGTGAAATAAAAGCAATTCTTCCAGTTAGTCAGCTCACTGTTGCCAACTTTTTCACAGTTTAAAAATGTAGACAGACCAAAGAATTTGATACAGCCTTTTATCCTAACTGAGTCATTTTTGTAGATGAAATCCATCTAAAAACCTTATTGGCAAAATGCAGCAGGCAGGATGACCTCATTGGTAGTTATTTTTCCATCTATCGATCCAACCTGTGTTACTAATATGATCAATATGCGCTGACCTCAATCACATTTCACCCATCAATACACTGATTACTGAAGAGCAGATTATATTGATGAGAAAAAAGAGGAGGAGGAGGAAGTTGCTCCAGCTGAACTACATTCAAAGTGGCATCTGGTTATTAACAGTTTGTTCATTTTCCAGACTGTAAGCTTTTCCAGGAGGCTTCTTCTTTTGCGCATAAATGAAATGACCTCATCTGGGTTTGGAGTCGTTCAGAGACATTCAGACGCCATGAGGGTCACATCTGTAACCTCTGCGTTAAAGTAAACACTCTTCCAATAAAGGTTGAAGACAGCGGGTTGCCTTTGAGGTTTTTACTGGAAGCAATTATAAAAACTGTGAAAACAGTATTGGACAACAAATTCAATGATGGCAATCACAAATCAGGAAAATAATATACTGAGCTACAGTCAGACTAAAGTTATTGTAAAAATTAATGAGGGCAATAAAAAGGAAACTGGATTCACAAAAGTATAAGCTAGCTGTCAAATAAGCTAGACAGTTCATGCTGGGAGGAAACACAGTATGATGTGTAAAGATCAATATTCAGTCCCCTGTAGGAAGCACTGTAGCTGCTCTAGTAAACATACGAAACATACATGTAAAAGTAAAGTATGATCCTTAACTTTTAGCCCAATCAATAGCTCAAGATAGCGTTTAAGTGGCTAGCTAAGTTATCAGTAAGCCGATCATAGAAAATCAAGTCATAGAAAAGTCAACAAATTCGGAAATCCACAATCACAAAACACCTGTAATGAAAGAGTGTGTACAGATAATACTGTACATACTGTATATAAAACAGGGACATTTAGGGAGAGTATAAAAGATGTCCAGTAGCGGTTCCTATTAGCAACAAAATGTTAAACTCAAACCTGCTGCTGGTGACAGAAAATCAGCTGACAGAAAGAAACACTGAGACCATTCAATCAATCATTTTATTAGTAGACTGGTTTCACTGGCCGGGTTGACGAACAGCTTTGTAATAATTAAAGACAATGGCTATTAAAGCTATTGATTGATAATGTTGTTAGTACACAGTGATTTCCCAGGAGAATAGGCTATTTGACAGACCACCATCTGAGTGTCACAGCAGACTGAACCAATGATGTTAGATGTACTGATAGACTGAAGTAGGGATTGATAGATGGATGGATGATTGGATGTATTGATAAGTAGGATTCTGATGTATGAACTAGTCATTAAACAATCACAGAATAATGAACCTGGTGTCTTTATCAGTTGTCATCATTGCTTTACATGTTTCTGCATGTTTGCTGCATTGCTTCACTGTCTGTATTCTTTATTTTATACATAGGAAATAATTCAGGACATATAAGTTAGAGCCATTTCATAAAGGATTAATGTTATAAAGAAGACTGCAGTAAGGGTAAGCATAAGAGTAAGCAAACAAACATTATATCATATAGTAATATGGTAAATGTATGTAAAAATAACACATGAATTATCTGAGATCAAACTATTCATGTTAAAAAACAAAAAATTAAGATAATATCTTACTTCATTTATCCGGAGGGAATTTTTTTGTGTCAAACAGGCTGTGTATAAAATTAATATACTGCTCAGACACATGACAAAGTCAAAGCATATAACAATACAATTCTGCTAAAATATTATACATTATAATATATGTTAAAATTATGACCACACATCTCATCACATGGAAATTGCAGGTGATAGCACAGTTGGGGGTGGATAAAAAAAGACTGGGAGGAGGTCTGTGTAAATTTAGGATTTACATGAACAAGATTGCAATATTTACACAAGACTGAACATATAGAAATATTTAAACTTTACTTGGGAGCGTCAGGTTTTTGGTTAAAGACTGCAGGTCATTTGGAGGATAACTGATGATCATTTGAGTCTGATTTACAGGTACTTTGTCAAAGTTTGATAAAGCTATTAAACCAGTTGGACCATAGTTTTTGCATATTCTTAAACTTTCACCTACACATAGACACACAGATGTAAAAACATAGACTTTGTATAAATTTACAAGTACTAGCAAAGATGACAGTGTTTTAAACAGTATTGAAATGACTCTGATCTCTCTCCCTGCCCCTCACTCACTCACTCACACTCCTGGTTTCTCTCTGTGGTGTAAAACACAGCGTTTAGTGGCCACACCAGGTCAAATGGATGCACTTTGGCTCATGCAACTGTGGCTGTTTGTTAGTGTTTGTGTATGTATGTGGACGGTGTCTGCAGTGGTCAAACAGATGGAGGCCGTCCAGCAGGTTTTCCAGACAGTCAGTCACTGTTTGGGCTGCGGTTCGCTGCAGCTGGACATCTGCTGGAGAGAAAAAAGTGTTACACAAACAACTAGATTTACAGTAGACGAAGGTGAAATAAACAAAACAAAACAGATACTGATGGTTCAGACTGTGCTTGCTCAGTTCAAGGTTTGCCAGACGCGTGGCCACCATGCGTAGCATTTGAGCTACCGTGTGAAAACCAACACTGAGCAACTATTTAGATATGGCCTCGAGGTGGAAAAACGCGAACCTTGTAGTTTGGTTTGAGGAGGTTTTCCAATTTGAGGACGGCTTACAGGACATGTTGGCTGGCCAGGATGGTCTAACCAGCATGCTAAGTGTTTTGGAGGAATGAATTAGAAAGTTGGAGGCATCTTGCTGGTGTTTATTCATGCTTTAATCCATGTATAAGTGAGATTATTTAAATCATGTGGTTACTGTGTAAAGTACATACATTTTTATTTCTGAACTTTTTACAGTAACACTTGAAAATGCATATACTTCATTTGTATCTAATATAGTACTTTGATGTCATAAACTTACCTACATACTGTATTATTTGGCTATTGATCATTATCCAAAGCATACAATGATGTTTTCAGACTAATTTGTTACAATCAGTAGATTTTCTTTGAGGACACGAAGGTCTGGTTGCATTTCAAGTAATGGTGGGTTTTCTTGTAAATGTGTAAATTGATATGAATAGTCTGTGACTGTGGTGCTTACAGTTTACTACAAAGCAACACCATTTTTTTGAGGCCTTGTCCCCACCATATGAAACCACTGAACCATCCTACAGCCTCTTTCTAACTGTTTACTGTGTTATTAGAAGTGTCTGCTGCACACTGTTCCAATAAACACAATGTTCAATATCTTCTTTGAGCATTTCTGCTCAAAGGAGACAGCTCTTGAACACACTACAGAAGACTCTGGACCACTTTATTCTGCAAGCCAAAGGCAAGAAAGAAAGTAAGTAAGAAAGTAAGTATTTATTTATTTATGTAGCACTTTTCATGTCAAATACGCAAGATAGAAACAACATAGAATTTACAAAATAGGGATAGCATTTAAAAAAAACATCATGTTAAAAAAGCAAGCTATTATAAGTTGGCTACGACCAGAGCTTACTATCAAGGAGACATTAATACCGACAGAGAAGGTAGTCATGGAAACAATAACAGAGAAAAGCAGGAAGAAAAGATGAATGAGAGCCGCGTAGTACTTGAAAAGAACAAGACATGTTGTCCAGTCACTTCAAGGTAAAAGTGTTAATCTTCTTCGTGTTGCGCTCATTTGTACAAGTGCCAGAAACAGTTGTGTCACAAATCAAAAAAGTACGAGCCCCTAAAGTCCTTAAATGTAATACTTTTTGGACGCAGCCCCCACAATTTCAGTGTTAGACAGATGCGGGGAGAGGGAGTTTCCCAAGAAGTTCAACTATCCGACAAGCAGTTCTTGTTCTTGTGAAACTAATGTTGTGAAATGTGGTGGAGAAAGGCCTCTAATTGACTTTTTGAGGATTAAAGGATGTCAGTTTGACACAAGATGAATGACAGCGCATTTGGATGAATAGCATAATATTGAAGCTTTAAAGGCATCTGTAAAAGGTGTAACACCCAAATTATACAACCTATTTCTGTCTTGTTCCATATGCTCCAACAATGACTTGCTACATTAAGCTTTCCTCGGTTGCGTGTGTGTCTGTGTTATGGGTTGGGGTATATATATTTAGCAGCAGTCCCACACACTCTTCTGTGTATGGGGGACACTCGTCTGAATGGGGGGAGGGGAGATCAACCTTAAGAAGCACAGAGAGAGAGAGGGAAAGAGAGAGAGAGAGAGAGAGAGAGAGAGAGAGAGAGAGAGAGAGAGAGAGAGAGAGAGGAATGCAGGCAGCTGGTTTGTGTCTGTCAGTGCAACACAGAGAGCCTACAGTGCTGGACTACTCACACACACATGCACATACTCTCTCTCACTCACACACTCACATACACATAGTGATGAAAGAACGATTTATTTGGACCAACAGAGTGTGTGTTCGGTCCGGTGGCGGGCAGCAGGAAGCTCACTGGCTGACATCTCAACAACTTGGACAAAAACTCTATACAGTCTGTGAGCGTGCTGCCCGAAAAGTCCATGTAGTACATTCAAACACATAATATTGGATGAAGTAGACATAATTTAAAAAATTAAATCATATCAAATACTGCTCTGCGTTCTGAAACTAATTACTAACCTCAATTTCCTGCAAACCAACGGCTGGAAACACTCAAAAATGTATATGCCGCTATTAAACGTTATTTTTCATTGTTTTTGATCCATACTGCAGCACATTGGATTTGATTTGATCCTTGGCATTTCTGTTGTTGTATTACAATTTCCTGTTACTTATTGGCTAACATATATGTCTATGTGTGGTAAGCTAGTATCATCCCTGCTAATTTATTAGTTGTCTTCTTCTGGTCAATGAACACAACAGTAAGTAAGTCATTTTACAACAATTTAGAGTCTATAGATACAACAAAAATGTAGAATGATGATAGAGGGAAGTGTAGAGGTACACTATCACGTTTTAACATGCATATTTATGTATAAAATTAAACAAATCGTTTTTGGGTTTTTTTCTTTTCTTGTCCTTTACATGCTCAGACAAGTATAATGTGTTTTGAAATGCTGCAATCCAAGACTGCGTACTGGTAATATTGACTAATATATTAAACAAATATATTGCTCTAAGATGAGCATGAATGGGGTAATGATTGACATGAAATTTGAACATGAGTGAAGTGTTGATTAACATGTGAGTCAGTACTGCACAAAACAGTAAGTAATATTTTAATTGATGACAGAGCAGTAATTAACACTAATAACATGTGGTACGTAAATATTATTGCATATGGTGAATAAGTAGCAGCAGCAGCAGCACAGATGTACTCAGTGTCAGATGAGTATGCATTGAGTTCAGTTCAGACCTTAAATGTTAAGGAGCCTTAAGGGCCTGAAGGTGGAAAACTCTTTCAGCCTGCAGGTTTGAGCTGGGAATCTTAACACCATTTGCCAAGTGGCAGCAGGGTAAACAGTTTGTGTGCTGGGTGGCAAGAGACTATGACTAATGAATGTTCTTACCGATCTCTGGACAGCCTTGTGGTTGTGAGCAGTAACAGAAGTAAGTGCTGGTCATGGCAGTGGTATATGGAAGGGAAGATGGCTGCACAGTAAGTTCCAATGACTGTATTATATCTCTTAAATTTCATCCAAAGGCAAGTTAAACACAAGTACAGCTTTATATATGCACATCGCATGTGGTATAGTACTTAAACCTGGGTTAAGAAGGCATCTGAACATTTAGGGATATACTCCAAAAAGTATGTGCTTGTTTGGTGTCATATGTAAGGGGTCACACTTGAAACGTTGGTTATATATAAAACCATAGGAGCTCAGTGTGCACCCATCATTTAATACAAACCAGAGATACAGAGCTCTGACTGCTCTCAAAGATGGTGCGCCTATAAAGGTTTGTGAAGATCGCCGGCTTCAAGCCAAACTTCTTATGTCTCTTCAGAAAGAAGAAGTGGGCGGTTTGAGCCAACATTTCTGTGTGAGCTGTCCAGTAGAGGTTAGTGATGTCTACCCAATGCCACATTCATCTCTCATCGGTTGGATGAAAAAGATGAGCACGATTCGCATGTTAAGCCTTACCATCATCAGACAGTTGTACAAATTGAGTACAACATGACTCAATTTTAGGTTTTACCACCTTGAACAATGTAATAGAAAGTTGCATGTGTTAAGCTTTCAGAGAAGTCAGAACCCTCCAGTCATAATTACAACATGGAAGTGTGGTGTGAATGCTATTTACAACTGGGAATATTGTCATTACAATAACTGGTATGACTTGAATGCGGCAGAAATTACTCGGAACTGTTGACACTCGTAACCTCACTTCTGTTAATGGGTGTGGAGGCGTAGTTGCCCTTCTGGTGATGGCTTCTTGAGGCTGCCATGACACTAAAGGCGTTCCTATGCAGCGCTATTTGCATCGCCGTGAACCCCTACGCCGTCCCCTGACGTGCACCTCCCCAGAAATGTAACTACACGTTGACGCAACGCAGACCGCAAGGGCTATGATTGATTTGCTTGGTAGCAAAAAATATACAGAGTAATAATAAATAGAACAATGTTCTGTGACAATCATGTGCATTACAACAAAACACTACAGAAACTCAAAATCTTCTAGTCAAAATAAATCTCATTACACTTAAAATAAGACTCATCACCAAAAATGTAACTTGTTTTTAAACAACTTTCAATTGTTTCAAGCACATTTTCACTTGAAATAAGTAGCTCAATCTAAAAAATAAGAAGTGGCCATTATACAGAAAATAAAGTGTGAAATTGTTTGTGTCATACCTGGGAAGGGACTAGACACACAGATAACCATTCAGGTTAATTGCACCACGACAAAACACGACGCGATGGAGAGACGCAGAACTTTGAAAGGTGCACATCGGCGTTGGGGCACCGGCGTAGTTAGGGCGTGGAGGTTTACGTAGAAGCATAAATCAGCCTTAACTCATCAGGAGTTTGATTTCTTGCCAGTAAGCTCACTTATCATCCATCAGTGACGAAGCCTATAGGAGAGTTGTGTCTTCTGCAGATTTGATGAGAGGGCTGAACATACAGCCCTGTAGGACACCTGTGCTTTGGGTTAAGTTGGCAATTGTCACCACTTGAGGCCTATTCGTCAGGAAGTGAAAGACCCAGCTGTAGAGGAAGGTGTCAAGTCCCAGGTCTATGTCACCAGAAATGTGGACAGTGTACTGTGATCAAACTTTAACATTAATATATGTTTTTTTTTGGGCTGGGAGTGACTGTAAATTCATTTTGGTAATAGTGTCGTCAGCACACTCGGCGGTGTAAAGTCAGTGGGTGTGTTATCAGATGAGTGCCTGACATATGTTAGTCTGTAGTCTCAAAATAGTCCTGGAGAGTGGGGTCACTCCACTGATGGACAGTTTGCAGAGCTGGTTTTTCCTGTTAAAGTCTTTGTTTTTATGCTTGGAGGAGCAGAATGGAGATATGATCTGCTTTCCTAAAGGCGAGGTGGGGGAAGGTTTCACAGCTGTGGTCCAATGTGCGTTCACCTCTGGCAGGTATGTTAGTTAGCATGCTGGTGATAAAACACAGCGGTGGAAAAACACAATTAGTTGGGGAGACTCTGTGCATTTATCTTATGTACGAAACACCAGAAGAAAATACTGCACGTAACCATAGCAACACTACCGATGATGTACATAACAACTTGGATAGAGGGTGTTTGACAGATGAAGCTATGCAGCATGGTAAATCTTTGGTGTTTTCTTTACCACACACAATAGTCCTACTCCTTTGCATTTACCCTCCCCCACAGCACACACACACACACACACACACACACACACCAGTCTTGGAGGTGATGTGCTAATTGATGCAAAGTAATGGAGGAGGTGAAGTCATAATAGTTGCTTTGCTAAGTTTTACAGAGTCTTTGTGTTTGAAAGACTCACATTGAATAAACTAAAATGATTTCTGACGTGTTTATTTGATTGAGAATTGAAATAAAGCAGACAGAGAAAAAGAGAGACATTAAGAGAAGGAACAGAGGGAGGAAGAAGGGGAACATGGAGAAGGAAGAGGATTAGGCGGGGGTAGCGGGGGATGGGGGGAGGCCTCCTGCGGTGTTGAGGTCAAACACACAGCTGTGGTCATCACCTTTCACTGCAGGGGACTCACACACACACACACACTAATGTGATCATCACTCTCCGTGGGAGTTTGACCTGAGCCAGATGGTCACCACTCTCTTTTTATGACTCTTTTTCTGTCTGCCTTCTCTTTGCCCACACCTAAAATCTGAGCATTTCTAATAGGCTCTCCACAGTGGATACGTTTTAAAACACCAGTCTTGAATTTTAGCGTGAATGTGGCAACTAAAACCAAATCAATGCTGCATCAATAACACACCTCCACTGGGAGCTGTGTGCCAAGAAAATACATTTCTTTCAGTTCAATCTCTCTGTGATGGCACATTTTGGATGCCAACAGGCGACAACACCTACAACACAATGTAGGTGCTGTCATTGACTTGCATTCAAGTTTATATCGTGAAAAAAAGGACAGAGATCCCAGTAGTGCAGCATGACTTACTTTTTGTCTTGATTATCATGTAACAAGAACAAAAGCCAGTATAACTGCAAACAGCAATGTGGATAATGGTCATGATGGGAAATAAGAGAGATTTTTTAATTGTTGCATTTGAATTTCTTCATAAAAGACTTTCAGACAACCCATCCTCATGTTAGAAGTAAAAAAAAAAAAAGATAAAAGGTTTTTTTTGCCATCATCAGGAAAAAAAATGTCACAGTTTCATCATATTCGATGACACTAAATCTGTCTGAAATGTTTGGTGAATGTTCAATAATGGAAAGGATGATTTAAAACGGTCAAAATCAAGACTGGAAAAACAAACTCTGAGAAACAAATGACAAACAAAAACATATCACATGCTGACCAGTATGTTCCTCTGATGTATTGTAAACACATGAAATGCTGACCGTTTAAATGAGGAACATTTCCTAAAGGAGTAACAGACAATAGACTTAAGATGTTGGCAGAAAAAAGGATGCAGAAGCAACATTTGTTCATCATGAAACATGTTTATCTTAAAAAGCAACTATGCATGAATGTTTGTTTTAGTCTGAACTCAAACTTCCTCCGGGTCTCCAGATCTCTGTGGTGTCTTCATATCCATGAAGTGCTTGTATTGGTTTAATTAAAGTTATGTGAAAACAAAATAGCTCCAAACCAATGCACCACAGTAGTCTGCTGATTAAAACCTTTATTGCATGTTGATCCCACATCTTTCCCTCCCCTCGTTTCCTGTCATCTTTCTACTGTCGCTGTTGAATAAAGTCGTAATCCCCCTAAAAAACCTTGATAATTAACTTAAATTTATATATAACATATTTTGCTGTGTATAATTACAAAATTGTACATCAGTTTTGTCTCATATGTGCATTATGTACTTTATGTCCTGCACAGACTACAGTTTATTATAGGAAACCTGATTAGTTACTGATTCACATGATGTCCTGACTGTAGATGAAGCTGTCATGGCCGATTTTTTTCTGACATGGATACTTTCCTAATAAAGATCTTGATCTTCAAAGCTTGCAATATTAAGGGTGTGGAATATGCTTTCAAAATGAAAGCTGCTTTGGCTCACACACAAAGTACTGGGTGAACTTTTCTGCATCTGAACTTGACTGTAGCTTTCCTGTAGTGATAATTGTCTTATCATTACATATGTCCACAAAATATGAATGCTCCAAACCAAAAGAGGAAACAGAAATTTATAAGCTTGTCTCTATATGAAACTGTGCACTGATGCTGCCCTCTCTGTTAGTTTTTGGAACATCTACAAACTGAGGTCTGCTTAGTTTGATCATTTTAATTTAGTTTACTTCATTTTACTTTTATATTTTTTGTTATTGAGCTTAATTTATCCAGGGATAAGTACTTTGAAGAAGGGACAAGCGCCACTCTTTCACTTCACTGCACTCAGATTTATCCTGAGAGACCACCAACCTTCCTGTCAGCCCACTTTTCTAATCTTTAGCCATCGCTGCCCACTAATCATGATTTAGTTGAATTGAGCTGGGTTTAGTGATAAGTATAGTGTAGCACATTTCGTTTTAAAGCGACCAACTGTTTTAAAGTGGTTAATATTGGTGAAGTTTCATATTAAACTAGTTTCATTTGAAGTTTCTCAGTGTTCCAGTTATTTAATGCATGAATGTTTTCCTTTCTAGAAGGTCAGACTCCCTCAATCCAAGGGGGTGTGATCATGTGCTTGTGTCTATGCGTGTGTGTATGTCTGAAGATGATGCCAAATTACAGCAGTGCCTAAAATGTTTTTTATAAGGCTACAGACACGTGTTTTCAATGTTCCTTAAATGCACTGCCAACACACACACACTTGCACATGCACAGTACTTCCAGTGCCAGATAGTTAAAATTAAACCCCTCCCTTGTTGTCTCAAAGACAAAAATTCACGTTTCCTCTTTTGGCTTCAGAATGCATGTGATTAAAAAACTGATAAAGTGATACTAATAAAACAGTAATATAAAGTTGATAGAAACCATAAGATTTCTGTCATTTTCTCAAAATAGCAAATTCATGAGCCTACAGTGTGCTTTCAGGTACTGTCAAACCAACCACAGCCAGTTATGAACCCACACTGTTCATGTCAAATCTGACCCATTTTTACATTTGTGTCGTATGGGGGGCAGAGCAGGTGAACCCAAATTCAGACAGTGGTGAGGAGACAGAGATATGTTGGGAATAAAGTATTTATTTTAAGTAGAGGAAAAGGGAATGCAGCCCTAGGGAAGTTTGGACTGGAAGCTGAGAACCTGGAGCTGGAGCTGGAGCTGGAGCTGGAGCTAAAGCTGAAAGCCGGGAACCTATAGCTGGAGCCAGGAACCCGGAGCTGGAGCTGGAGCCTGACCCAGGAACCTGGAGCGGGAGCTGGAGCTGGAGCTAGAAGCTGGGAATCTGGAGCCAGGAGAGTTGAATTGGGGAAAGCCACACCCATGCCAACATTCAGACACAGACAGCGAGAGACAAATGGGAGTGCTGGAAACACAGTGGAGAGGGAGACACATGAGACACTGGGGAATATTCTTGGACACGACCACGTCCGTGACAGAGCGCCATTGACACCATTCTTTGAGTCTGAAATTTTATGACTTTTCTAAAGCGGCCCAGAATGTACAAAGACTCAATTTTCTTTTTTCTGCAGCTGATGCACATTTTTGTAGATTGATGGTTAAATTTTACACATAATTATTAAAGAATTTGAAAAATCTTTAAAATCTTTTATTGTTAAATTCTTCACATTCAGCAACATTAATTGAGATCATTATGGATGGCTCTGTTGAGAAATGTAATGTTCACAGGTTGGTTACCAAACTTCAAGCACGGAGAGGACAGACTCCAGGAGAGAGATATGAACACATGAGGGTCGGGTACTGCAGAGGACAGCAAGGAGAAACTTTTTGTGGAGATCGTGATGGAAAGTCAATAACAACCCTCATCCCTGAAATATTTTGGTTCAGTTCCTGTCTGAATGTACTTGAGCTCATTGGTGTTCAGGTAAGGCCTCCATCCTTGTTGTTGACTGCTGAAGGCATTTAGTGTATGTTGGGCCTGTTGGTACCTGCTGCAGCCATAAAAATCAGCAGTAATTAAATCCCCTATCAACAAAACATTTACCCACACTATCTGTGCCATGATCAGGACACAGAGCTGCAGTAATGTCTGTTTATGCTGAGATATGTTTTGCACTATCCCCAGTTGACTGGAAATGAATAATTAAGCTTGTTTTTGTTTGTTTGTTACGTTATGGGCAGCTGTCTTCTATAAACGTCTGAGCAACGTGAGAACTTTTAGATCTAAACTGGAGCATAGATTAGATACAATTAGAGAATGTCAAAACCGATTATGGCTCGTCTTTATGTCTGTAATTAACTTAATAGGCAGCTCTCATGAAGTTGGACCCAAGTGGTTTCCCTTTTGGATTAAAATATATTTTTTCCACACATGCTGGATCACTTACACACAGATCAATCCAAAGATTGTTTCTGATATTTAGCTCTCGTTTGATCAAGATATCCAAAGTATTAATTATGAGTCACTTCTCTTACAAGTCATAATTCTGAGATAAACACTCACTGAACACTTTATTAGGAACACCTGTGCAATCTAACGTAATCCAATATAACAGCTCTGCCCTAAATTCTACTTTTACAAAGCTTATTGGATCGCATTAGATTGCACAGGTGTTCCTAATAAAGCTCTTATTGAGTGTATATTCTGTTTGATTAAGCAATGTACTTTTGAGGAAAACACATTACCAGAGAAGGTGCAAAAATGCAGAATATGCAGAAAAACGAATAAGTCTTCCTTTGTGAAGATCAGTTTGAGTCATAGATCTTGGGAGTGAAGACATTCTGGCTGGTCCTCACTTTCTTACATAACTTTGGAGGGAAGTTTTTAAGAAGAGTCTTGGTTTTAAAGTTAAGGGTTAGTTGGCACTTATATGTGATGATTAAGGTTTGGGTAAGGGGAATGCATTATGTCCTCACAAGAGTAGAAGTATAAACCTGTGTAAGTGTTTGTGTGTGGGACCGTCTCCTCACGACACTGTGGTCGTTCAAACCGCCCTCTTAGACTTGCTGTGTGTCCCTGTGGCCTGGCTGCAAGGCTGCATGGTTTTACCCTCTCCCTCTCTCTCTCTCTCTCTCTCTCTCTCTCTCTCTCTCTCTCTCACACACACACACACACACACACACACACACACACACACACACACACACACACACACACACACACACACACACACACACACACACACACACACACACACACTCAAACAGCCTCTTATAAATCCAGGTTATGTTGTTTCCAGCAGCAGTAGAAGTTTATGAGGGTTTGGACTGGCTGTTCAGGTCACGACATGGGCTTAGCGCGTGCATGTGTGTGTGTGTGTGTGTGTGTGGGTGCGTGCACGTGGGAATGATGGGGTGGGAGGTAAAATGGACAAAGGAAGAATAGGAGCTATGTTTTTATGTTTGGAAAATATAATTCTGAAATAGCAGGTTAAATCTGATTTTGCATGAGATATGAACTGCAACCATCATGATGTTTCTAAGTACAACTCGTAGTAAACACACCAAATTACAATAGGAGTTATCTCTGGGCACCTTTCACATAGAGCAGGTCTAGATTGTACTCTTTAATTTACAGAGACCCAACATTCCCCCATGAACAGGACTTGGCGACATCAGCAAGGAAAAACTCCCCTTTAATGGAAAGAAAACTTCAAGCAGAACCAGCAGAAACACAGCCATCTTTTTCCAGATTCAAGTCATAAAATACAGTTATACAATTTCTATATATTACATACTTCCTGCTTTAGTGTAGTGGCCTAGTAATGCATGCTGCTATAGCTTTTGTTTGCATGTATTTCTTCTTCAGATTTAACTGTCTGCATTTAATCTTTAATTAACTAATCCCTTTAATTTGCTTGTCACAGTTACATTACTGTTGCTATATAGTTTTTAAAAGTTAAAGTTCTTGTGAGAGGCCTGACATTTGTTATGAGAGAGTGATCTACAAACAGCAGTTTTTTTATACATGTGAAAAGCTTCCATATTTACATTATAATTTGGATGATATCTGTGTTTGCTAATTCTGTGTTTCCTGACACTGCAGCTCGTAAATAAGGCGCTGGGGGCTGACTCTTCAATCTTGACCACCAAACTACTAAAAAATACATGCACATGAGAACATAAAAAACGTGGCAACAAGGTGACATCAACATCATATCTTTCAAGTCAATAAAAAATATGAGATAAACTTTACAACACTGAAATGTTTGTGGGATGAATATTTGATAATTGAGAAAAAAAAAGAGGTAATGCTACACGTAAGACTCCAGAAGCTTCTGCCAGCAGCTGTGATCCTTTGATGTCTTCCTGTCTAGCTCCGAGAGGGAAAATCTATCGGACTCTCTTTCTCTCACTGGATTCCCTGCCCTCGTTACATTTGTTTTTTTCTTCTGTTTTACTGCAGGCAGTTAAAACCGGAGCCAAAACCTGCTGGATACTTTTATATAGAAAACACTAAAACAGCAAACGAGAGCTGATCACGAACATGGGTTAGAGGAAGGGAATGGAAAGGAAAAAAACACTGGAAAAGGAGGATGTAGCTGTGGAGGATATGTATAGAGTCACTGTTTAAGTGTAGTATAAATTATATAGCGGAGTGGTGGAGAGGAGTAAAATGACTTGATTGTGTGAAAAAACTGGACATGAAAAGTTCAAACTCACTGAGATGTTGTATCTCTTGTTAGAAATCTGCTCTTCAGTAGTGACCAAAAGGGGGTCAGCGAACCATTAGTGAACATTGTGGTGAGGCATTAGGTCATTTGTGATGTACACAAAATGTCACATTGGCAGTCGTTCTTTGCCAAATATAACCGTAACGTATTCACAAACACTCACACAGCCCTCCTCGAGCATCGTCGGTGGGATGTGAGTATCAGATGATCACAATCTGAGTAAATCAGCAACGCTCCACTAACCTGCGACGCTCCACTAACCTGCGACGCTCCACTAACCTTCAGGTATCTCACTGATCCTCCAGACATCAGATCGAGGCAAAAGTTGATAAAGTTCTTCTATCTAAACGACCGCACGCATCTACACAGTAAAGGGAAAGTTCAAATAGAAACAGAGAGACATCTTGCTCGAGAGACTTCAAGTTTGAATGAACATCGTGAACAAAAATTCCAGTTTTGACCTAAGTTAAACTACTATCATGCAGTAAGAAATCAGTCCATAGATGACGCTTGGTCCACCTTAGAGTAGGACTTGCTAGACCGCTTAATATTGTCAAAGATTGATTTCAAATGACATATTCTAAAAGAAAGAACATTGTTTCACCTCATACTGTCTAGTGTTTGTATTTTGTGTTTTTAAAGTATGTTGGTGCTTATGATTCTTTTATAACATCGTACACTATTTTTATGGTCATATTTCTTTACCAATTTCTACCTTTGTGAAGTACTTTGTGACCTTACTCTAAACGTACTAAACCCTTCTCATGTTATATTTGGAGAAAGTCGCTTTTGCACTCAAACAGAAGATTTTGTCTCAAAGGCCAGACTGAGCGGATTTTGGGACTCTGTGTTCCTTGGTTTCTCAACTGTTAAATGAGTTTGGGCTTCATAGCTCCTGTGGAGACACTGAATGTGAAAGTGAGCACTAAAATTCATTTGTACTGCAAATACTTATCTGTAATGTCTGATGTAATGTTTGTAGCACTTGTTTTGTTGTTTGGTTAAATATTATGTGTGTGTACAATTGAAACAGCGTGCACTTTGGGGCAAGAGACAAGTGAAAGAAAAATGATCTCATAATAAAGTGAAATCAAATCAAATGTTATCGGTAAATGTTATTGTATACATGGTTAATATGTGCAGCCGATGTTTCAAACCACAGTAAGTGTAAATGTGTCTCACAGTGTAGTTGTACTCTGGTGCTAAACATCTGGTGATGTGAGCCTGAACATGGTGGGTGTAACTGCTGCTGCTCTAAGGAGACCTCTGCTGATTCAACACACACACACACACACACACACACACACACACACGCATGCACGCATGCACGCACGCACGCACGCACGCACGCACACACACACACACACACACACACCTTGTACTAGGTCACATTATATAGACTTACATTAATTTCCTCGAGACTTATTTTAAACCCTAACTTTAACCACTGAAAAAATGTCAAAACTGAAGCTCATTGAAACCTTTACTGTTGCATTCCTGTGATTCATTTGTTTAGAATATCAATTTGTAGAAAAGTACAAATCTGCGGGAAAAAATTAACTGCTGAGCCCACCAGCATTTTGGTAGAATTGACTGTGTGAGAGTTCTGAAGAGGTGGGCTAAGTATTGAACTATGCATGTAACCAATCATACAAAAAAACCCTGTTATATCATTTAAGATAAGACTTTACTGATCCCCAGAGGGGAAATTTGCATGTTACAGCAGTGCGGAAAACAAGGAACACAGATAAGAACTAGTACTAATAAATGCAAACAAAATAAGAAGTCCAATAAATGGAATTCAAACTATATACACTATGAATATTACAATACATAGGCTACATACATCACCTGACACGTGGATTGTGAAAATAAATTTAAAAAAACTTTAGGTAGGTGGAGCTATAGTTATACAGAATATGTGAGATGGGTGAAGTAGTGAACACAAAAACATGAAACCAAAGTGTTGTCAGTTTATTTATTAACTGACTTTTATCCAATTATTGGACTCATTGTGTAAAGAAATGTTGACAGATGCTGTTTCGTATACAGTCAAAACAAATGAGAAAAGAAGGTGAGGATATAAGTGAACCTGTGAAAGATCTGCTGACAGTCAGACCCTGGAAACACAGAGAGAGTGGATCCTGGAAAATAATAATAATAATGAGTAGGGGAAACCGGGGTTAGTTGTAACTCTCTCCAATCAGGAACAAGTTACCAATCACCTGATTCACTCTAAACATGCATAATTTAGTTCTTGTTCCATATATAAGGAAGCAGCACCCTGTGGTAGACAAAATTTTTATGATAGTTTTAGTTGTTAGCTGTAAGATAAGTTAGTTCATGGCTACAAGAGTCTGGGTTAGTTGTTACAACCTACTCCAAGCAAATATTTCATATAAGAGAAAGAGAAGAGAAAGACTGACATATTGAAGAGAGCATCAAAAAGAAAGGAAAGTTCATCAGATCAGTGGCAGTGACAGTGAACAGATTATGTAAAGAGAGAAAGAAGTTAAAAGAGAAAGGATATATTGAATGTAATTGGCACACACAAACACACTAATATTGAATTGTTTAGACTGATGCACATTTACACTTTTTGTTCAGTTTTAATATTATTTTTGAATTAAAGTGTAACACACACACAAACAGATCCATCCCAATTATGTTGAAAAGTAATTTAAGTGCTGAATAAAATGTTTTTGTTATAATCCTTATTTCATGATTACATGATGATGATGTTACATTTCACTCCAAGGTATGTTACAACACAGACTATGCGGTTAGTTGAAACATTTCACTCCTTGTTTTTGCACACTGCACATTTTCTGTTTGAGTTGTAGAGATAACAGCTATGCCATTTAATGGCAGACACGTGTCACTAGTTTGCATCAAATTTTGAATGCACTATTTTGAAAGAGCTCCTATCTACAGACAGAAAAGTCAAAATGTTATAACCATCCCCAGTCTCCCTTAAATAGATAGAAAAAATAACTTTACAGAAGAGGAAGGCAATGAAAATCATATTTCAACTGTATGGGCATTGGGCACATTCCTTCATTGTTTATAAGCTGAATTGACTCAAAGTTCAAACAATGTGCAAGAACTGTAGCACTTAGATTATTGGATGCAAGATTTTCCCAGTAAAATGATTGACGAGAAATCTGGGCAAGTGCCCAAGGGCTCTTGAGCAGAAAGGGACCCCCAATGAATTTTCGTTTGGCTCCACAGAAATACAACACAAGGCGTGACCCATTCTCTTTATGTTGATAATTATCATTGTTGTCACAGTTGTCATGAGTTTCAGTGTCCAGGGGCCTTATTGAGCCTTGCATGTTTCAGTGTCAAAATCCTCTTTTTCCCCCAGATTCCTGATGTATACTAAGTGTCACAAACTGGCTCACAGTTCAGACAAGGGAGGAGAAAATGCACATGTTTGAAGTAATGTATTAAGGTAATTTATTTACATAACTAATTGAAAATTACATGTTGAACCTGTAGAATCAGCAGTGCATGGATGAGGGGGAAATGTTGTGTGCTAGAAAGTAATCAAGTGAAACAAGAAAAAAGGCAAGGCAGCTTTATTTGTATCATTTCATACCCAGGGGCAACTAAATGTGCTTTACATCAACAAACATTTAACAGTAATAATTGGAAACATTAAAACATACAATTAAAAAAGAGAACCCAAACAAAGTACAGAAAAATAGAAATAGAGAAAGAAAATAAAGCTAGCTAGACTAAAATAGAGCATTTGGGAGCAAAAGGGATGTTGCTGGTGGAAGAGAGAGATAGCAAGAGGGACTAAGCAGACCAGCCTTTAATAGGTGGCCCAGCCCACACCCCAGGTGAACTGCTTCAGCCTGCTGTCCTTGACTCTGAATGGTAGTTTCCTGAATGTAGAGGAAGAAAAAAACAAGCAGACAAGCCAAACAGGGCAAAAACAGGAGTGGTCATGACACTAAGAATCATAAGATAGATGTTAAGGTCCTTCCTCGTTAAAAAATATATAAAACAAAGTTCACGTTTGTTACTTACAGCCACACATCATCTGAGACTACACTACTCTGGCAACACACTGCAGCTGCAACAGGTGTGGCACCGCCGTCATTTTTTGTCCTTGCCCGGCTGCCGTCGCTGCCAGAGGGAACTTGTGCTGCACTGATTTGAATATAAAAAGATCACATACCTCAGGACTGCTGCCGTGACAGTTTCACACAACTGCCCGGACTTGTTAAAGGGTTTTCCTGTATCGCAAAAATCTCCTTTCTCGACTTGCTAAAGTTGAAGGTCAAAGTGGCTGTCGGTAAGTTTAGTTTAGTTTAGCGCATTTAGCTGGACTAGCATGAGAGCTAGCCAACTTCAGCTAGCTGTGGCGATATGTAAACAAACACGAGGCTTAAAGCTTTAATTAAATGATCAATAACACGCTAAATAACGCTAAAAAACGAAGCAGGAAAAACGAATGTGTAAAGTTATAATAATGTCTGTAAGCGCACTCGATAACAGATCACGCCTGTCAGTGTATTATTAGCTAATCTATCAGCTGTGTGTGTGTGTGTGTCTCTGTGTGTGTGCGCGTGTGTGTGCTTTAATGTGTTTTAATGATTAGTGGTTGTGGCTGCGTGTTGCCATAGATACAGATTACTGGGTGCGTGTTGCCATAGATACAGACACAGGTGAAAGCACTGCGGGGACAAGCTTTCCACTCAGTGTCAGTGACAGCTCGTAAGAAACATGTAGTAACACAAAACTCTGTAGGTTTTGTTTTACTGGGCATTGAGTGGTTGTTGTGACATGTCAGTGGTGCCATCATAGATATCAAAATAATCCAGTTAAGATAAAAAGAAACCACTCTGCACCTTGTGGTTCAGATACTATAAATCCTACTTAAGTGAAAGTACATAAGTATTAGGAGCAAAATGGAGTAAAAGTAGTGGTTTGGTCCCTCTGACTGATATATTATTATACATGACATCATTAGATTATTAATAGTGAAGCATCAGTGTTAGAGCAGCATGTTTCTGTTGTAGCTGCTGGAGGTGGAGCTAGTTTCAACTACTTTAGACACAGTTAGCTAGTTTAGTCGAGTGGTTCCCAACCTAGGGGTCAGGCTCTTTCAAAGAGTCACCAGATAAATCTGAAGGGTCCTGAGATAATTAATGGGAGAGGAAAGAAGAAAAAACAAAGGTCTGAGGTCTTTGGACTTTTTGTCTAATCTTTGATTTGTTGGTGAAATATTGGATCATTTGAACATTTATTGAAATGAAACCATGTGAGAAGTTTAAAGGGGAAATCAGTATTTGGTGGAGCTGTTAACTCATAGACATTTGAAATGTGACCCTGACTACACACTGCTTTTTGTAAGATGTCATAATTAAGTGAGCTGAATAATGCTAGTTATTATTGTACATGTCAGACTGTTTGTCAAGTAATAAACATTATATTTGCTGTTATTTTGACAAACAGGTGATTAGAAAAAACAACAACCACAGAGGCATCAAAACAGAAAAGATGATTCAGTTGTTTCCTGTAAACTGAAGTGGAGAGCTTTGGAAAAAATGTTAACGATGATGCCCTCACTGACCTGTGGAACGGATAATCTGAAGTGATGGAGAATAGAGAGGAAAGGTAAACATACACACAGTTTTGTGCTATCCCTGTCCTGATTTTCATCTCCCCACTGACCTGTTTTCACTGGAAACATGTTGAATACGAAAGCAGGATGCCATGTAATTTTTCTTTATCTGTCGTCTGCACAAGATGTGAGATTAGATTGATGTCTGAGGTCTCTCAGTATATAATTAGTTAGTATTAGTTAAGTTATAATTATAGTATTAGTTAAGTAAAGCTGCAAGATGAGTAAATAAATCGTTTAGTCAACTGGCATAAAATGTCTAAATTTGAGGCCTTATTCAGTGTTAATAATACAATTTGTGTGCCTTATTGCAGCCCTGCTGATGAGCGGGCCCCCACACCTCCAGAGCGAGGACTGCTCCACATCTGGATGTCGGGGGGCCCCAAAGAGCAGCTTTGCCCAGAGAGAGTGCTGCTGTCTAGGTGCGTCTTGCAGATCGCCCTCGGAGAACATCATGGACTCCTGCTGGCACAAGGTGAGAGAGAGCGAGGGAGAGAAAATGAAATTCCCCTTATCTAGGTATTCATGGTATTTGGATTTCAGAGTTCTCTTCCCCAGATAAACAATTTATTTCCAAGAACAACATCACAAGAACATAGTATCAAAGATATTACAATATCAAAATGAGCCATTTCCACTCAGTCATTGCCGTCTTCCAGGTGGTCAAGTGTTTTCTTTTGGTGAGCTGTTGTGGAGAGGTCTGAGCGTTCCAGTTTCTGCTCCGGTGCTTGAGAGGTCCCTACTGGAGAGAATGGTGGTCCGTGTGGCTGCTGGTGGTTTCCACTGCGGAGCGCTGAGCGAGCAGGGCAATGTCTACATGTGGGGGGAGAACACTGCCGGACAGTGCGGGCTGACTGAGAGGGGCACAACCTCAAACATCACAGGTTAGGCAGCACCTTTCTTTTATTTCCCACTTTATTCCTTTATTACCTTGAGTCATCTTCCCTCCACAGCTCCTTTTTTCCTCCTTTCTCCTTTACTGTCTCACTTATTTCTATCTGTCAGTCTTTTCTCACTTCTGTCCTTCTTTCTTTCTCCAAATCCATTAAAAAAAGAAAGTATTTTCTTCTAAATACATGATCCTTCTTTAAATTTTACTTTTCCTTTCACTTATTTATCTTAAATGTTTGTCTGTTATTGTGTCATTTAAAGCTGTATAATGCTTCTGTGTCAAAGTGTTGTGGTGCCCTGCAGCTGTGTAAAGTGTGTTGTTGTACCTGATCTCATCAAAAGATGTTAATACATGTTGGGCAACATAAGCTTTCAAGAAACCACAAGAGCTTTGACTGGTGAGCTCAGGCGTTTATTGCTGCAAGTTTTTGGAGCTTGTAGAGCTTGTTGTTGATGGCGAGGTCGACATAGAGCAGATTAAAGACTGCATACTCTTAACTTCATGACAATTGAAATAAGATTGTATCGGGTGCAGCTGTGGTAACAGAAGATGTGGAACTAGTCCCAATCAGATTATAAAAAGCATCATGACTGCTTTCATTGTAACACCCCCTCAATCAGCCTTTAGACCTTTTTATGTGTATGTGTTTGATTCATGGCTTTGTGTTAGTTTCAGAACCGTGTCCTGTCACTGTGGTGGACAATGAGGTCGTTCCTCCAGCGATGGTCCGGGTTGTGGATCTGGCCTGTGGACGGGAGCACAGTCTGGCCTTGTCAGCCCAGAATGAGCTGTGGGCCTGGGGCAGTGGCTGCCAGCTCGGCCTGGTCACAAACACTTTCCCTGTATGGAGACCACAGAAGGTAAGTTTGTGTAACACTAAATGAATAGATAAAACAGTATGATTTTAGATTTTTTAAACTTTCTACATGTGCTATATTTTCTCATCATTTTCCATCTCTGGTCCAGGTGGAGCATTTGGCAGGCAGACATGTGATCCAGGTAGTTTCTCTTCCTGATATCTTCATCGCTACATTAGAAATGCAGAAATAAAATGTTCTATTTCCATTATTACTGTCTCTATTTATTTTCCACAGGTGGCTTGTGGTGCCTACCACAGCTTGGCTCTTGTTCGCAGTTTACCTCAACAGAACTACACTACCCAGAAACCCCCTGAGAAGAAGGAGCGGGGTCAGTCACCTCGCTACTCACTGACGGAGAGAGAGGAGCCCCTTGCAGTTGATGATGCTCACTACTGTCCACTGGGGGTGGAGCTAAGTGAAGTCATGACAGCAGAGGTAAATATACAGTGAGATGAAGGAACTGGAGAAATCTGATCACTGATGAACACTGCACTCAAGAAATGGACACAATTACCAATATTAAATAGTCACTTTACATCATGTCTTAATTCAACATCTTAGATTCTGTAATTTCCAGATGTGAAATTACAGAATCGAGACGTTAAAAAAAAAAAAAGAAAAAAAGAAAAGTCGTAGTTATGATTTGGTGCCATGGGGTCTTTGAGATTTGTTTCATGAGCTGTAGAACTATATTATACAGTTCCTTTCTGCATGTGTCGGTGCTCATTAAAACAATACTGAGTGTTTCCAACATTGGTTAATTCCCCGCTTTGATTTCCATTCCCAGACCTCTCGCAGAAAAAGAAGCCCCAGAAAAAGGCTCCAATCTAGGGGAAGGTCAGCTGGCAGCAGCCCTGGCTCTGGAGCCAGTTTATGTCCATATTTTGAAGACGACAAATCCAACACTAAACAGTACAGTATTATAAACATTATGGTTCTCCGTTTTATTTCTTATTTTAAACATTTTCACATTTCATGTCTTTCTCTTATTTTCTTTATCTCTGTTCCTTTCCTCCATTGCAAAACAGGAAAAATCTTTCAACTGGCACCAAGCTTGACGCTGACCCTCTGACGGCTGAGACCGATGGCTTGGCTGCCACTAAAAGCTCAACCTTTCCTGATCAGGTGGAACTTCAGAATCTCCTCCAGAAGCTCTCTGGTCACTCATTAGAGACACGACAAGCCAGTGGGCTTGGAGATACCGACTCACTGAGCAGTCAGACTTCAGGTTAGTGATGTATTCGTTCTCTTTTCCTCTGCTCTGATGTTTGTTCCTTTACGTGTTTGTTGTTTTACATTTATATATCTTTCACCTCTTAATCTGAGTGTTCTTTCGTTTTTTTTGCTCTAAAATCTATGAAATCTGTTCTCCTTGTTGTCCATGCTATTTGTTAATAGTAGTTCAATCATTTATTCACCTCAGCTGTTTGCTTGTTATTCCGTTCCTTGCAGATTCAGTATTTAATTAATTTTTTCTTTTCTTCTCTTCTCTTCTCTCCATCTATCTTTCTGTCCAGATGACAGCTATGTCTCTTCAACTACTTCCACGGATCTTTTCACCTCCAGTTACAAAGAAGACTCGCCAATGAGGAGTCAAACTAACAAGTAAGACCAAGTTTTATCGACAATAAAGCACTTTTATTTGGTTAAGAAAGTTGTCATGTTGTTGTGATAAAAGTTGTCAGATCCTGCATGGGGGCTAACTCCAATTTGTAAAATACTAAGCATGTTATCAATACTTAGGTAGATGACAGATTCTTAATTATAAGCTAAAAGTGTCTGCTCCATGACTGTCTGCAGCAGCACAGAGTAGCAGAGTAAGACATCTGTCCTCCCTCCGTCCTCTGGCTCACCCCTTTATCTGTGTATGCTGCAGCCACACATTCTCTCTCTATCTCTTGACCGCACACTCGCTACACACTGAGCTATTCCTTAAAGCTATACTACTACTTCTATAACACATTTTAGTTAAGAAAAATACATTTCAATTTCCAGATGCTTAGGCCCAGCAGGTCACCAGGCTTGCAATACACTGGAGGAAACATTAAAAGAAAAGACTCTTCATCAACTTCATCTATGTTCAATCGTCAAATAGGAACACACCCTGAAAGTCAATTTTAGCGCAATATCCACATGCCAAATTGACTCTCACCTACGCTGTATTTACAGTACCACCTGATTCTTGACCTTCTCCTCTACAGTACCAGTGGAGTGGGCGGGGTGTACTCCACCTCCTTCCCTGTGTGTTCGGAAGAGGTTCGGCTTTGTCTGGAGAAGGAGAGGCAGGCGCTTCAGGGCCAGAAGAGCTCCAGTCTCACAGATATTAGCCAGAGGGGGCAAACAGGGGCAAACAGGAGACGCTCCCTGCCTGGAACACCCACCCATGGTAGGAAAATAATAATAATAGGAAGTGTGAAAAATCTGTTTTATAAAATGTCCTCATTTTAGACCTTTCAGTTCCAAAATTAAACACTGCAGCCCTAATTTGTAGATGTAAATACAATGATTACCTTAGTTTCCCTTTTTAGATTACTTTGGTTGAAGTTCTAATTCTAATATACTGTTTAATCAAAATAAGTAAGTAAGTACAGCAGATATGTTCTCCATTATGTCTCTCAGGATCTGAATACCTCATTTAAAGGGGCTTTTCAGTGACGTTTGGCCATTCTGTTGTTTGCACTATTTTGCTCAGGTGTAGATAGTTGGGAGTAGTTTTGATTATTTAATAGGTTAACCAATGATGTTATGATTTCATCAGTGGTTCTTCTCTTCTACATCAGTGTTAATATAAGATATTGATGTAGGAAAGCAGATTGAGTCAAGGTTACTAAGGCATGATGCATCTTTGCTTTAAAATATGAAATAAGTACATGAGAGGTGTAACATACTTTATAATCTAGATAATCTGCACCTCTCACACATTAGGCCTCATGCCAGAACATTACTGTATTATTATTATTATTATCGATTGTTCCAAGTCAGATTCATCAAACTCTCCTAACTGGACAAACCTGATGTTAACTGTTTGTTTCAGCCTGATAAATGCCACGTGTTCATGAGTAGGTGCGTGTTCATGGGATTTTGATCATTAGCATAATCCATGCCACCATATGAGATGACCTGTCCTGCTCCGTTTCTGTGTCTCGCTCACAAATGTGTTACCAAGGAGTAAAAAGAAGAATTTCATACTGCAGAGTTTTATGTCATGCTGTTAGAAATCAGCAGAAAAAAACATAACAAATTTAGCAGTGCCAGTAGAGGCATTAGAGTTCCCAAAACGATTAGAAAATATGAATAATAGAGTAGTTAAAAATGTGTCATCAGAACAGTGCCAAACTGTGACAGAAATAAAGAGGGAATATACCACATGGAAAAACATCCATGATTAATTTGAGAGGCAGTAAAGGAGGATGTGACCGTCGTTAAAGTATTATATAACCTGCAGAAGGTGATTGTTATACAGTATGTCAGGTGCAAAAGATGATACTGACAGAGACCTGCTGTCACTGAGGCTTTTGTCTGACTGAGAGAATTTTCCAACAGATACTGAAATGCAGAAGTTGCTGTGATGAAATTCCAATAAATATCATAAAATCTAAAAAACCTCTCAGCAAATTGAAAATCCATGATGATGATAATTAGGACAAATCTGTTTGCACAAGTGGCTCCTGATGAGGCCCAAAGTCTGGCACCAGTCAAATTAGCAACATCAGAGGAGTCACTCCACTGAAATGCAGCAGGGTGACTCATTTTAATGTTATCTGCAACAGAACACACAATGCAATTTCTGTTTGTTTGCCTTTCACTTTGACGCAAGGAACTGTAATGGGTTCTCCGTGACCTGATGTTATCGTCCCAAATCAGTTGAACGCACATGCTCACATGATGAAACTATATTTGATGTCTTGAGATTCAATATTAGCCTTTTTGAGATAAGGTGACAATTAACTTCAATCAGGAGACAATGAAAACAACATATACAGATATTACTTGTATTGCAGAAGCCATGACACAAATATTCTCATGACTCAACTAACCATTTACTCTTTTTACATCCACGGGAGAAGTAGTTATAGTGGCACAAAACTGCAGACAGACACGTTTTAACCTTCAGGGAAATCAGTGATTATAGCAGACGCAGCAGACTGACTTCTCCTTCTCTGGTCTGCCACAACTTTCAGAATTATCGCAACGAAAGCGTCACTTCAGTCGACATAAAACCACTCAGCATACAGACTTTTATTTCAGTTTAAGTAGTTCTAGGTAGTGAGAATTTTACAAAACTCATCTAATGCTGTTATTTTTTAATGTTCATTACATTAAGCTTCAGTGTTTGTTTGTTTTTTAATGTCTTCCTGCATTCCTCTGATGTTGTTGATGCTGTCATTTCTTGCTCTGTACATGCTTACATCACCTTTTAGAGCTTCACCCTGCTCACTGTTTGAGCTTTATCATTAATAGTATCTTTTCTTTCTTTCTTATCAACTGTGTGTATCTGTTCATCTTGGTGGCGAGCTACTCCATACGATTGCCTTTATGGGAATGAATAGTGTTGTCTGTTGCAGATAACGGAGGCCTCTTTTAAGGAGCTTACAGAAGTCGTTAGGGTGTGTGTTGGTTATATAAGCATGTCTGCTGTTTCCTTCATCATGCTGCAGCATGAGACACTTCATCTCTTTTCTCTGTTTATTGAGGCTGTTTTTCCTCCTAACACATGAAGTGCATTTCCAGTCTTGACAGATGCTCAAATTTAACCAGTAGGTGATGGTTCAGTTGTTTGAAACAACACTGCAACCAGGATTTTTCCGTTAGATAATGTATTTTTCTTTCAGGGTCTCCACGACGACGGCGCCCTTGTGCCTGCAGGACACCCACTGCTGGTCGGAGTCAGTCTGCAGCCTCAGAGGAGGTGGGAGACATGATGCCGTCTCTGGAGACAGAAGTGTGGAGCTGGGGACGCGGGTCTGAGGGGCAACTGGGCCACGGAGATCAACTTGCCCGGTCTGTTTAGACACACACACATATACATACAGACACATATATTATCCCATTTGTATTTCCATATTATTTTATATTCAGACAGAAAATAAGTAGTGATGATAAATAGATTTTGGATTCTATTTTACATCAAATAATGAAAATCCCAATTAAATATTGCATATGTGACATTTAAATTACCAATCCAGAAAACCTCTGAAAATTGTCTTGTGACCATTTTATCATATACTTTTTGTATTAATCAGAATGTGTGTGTGTGTGTGTGTGTGTGTGTGTGTGTGTGTGTGTGTGTGTGTGTGTGTGTGTGTGTGTGTGTGTGTGTGTGTGTGTATTATCTGTGCGTATGTGTGTGTCCAGACTCCAGCCTCTGTGTATTAATTCTCTGACAGGCGAGGAAGTGATAAAAATTGCCGCAGGGTCACACCATTCATTGGCTCTCACCGCTCAATGCCAGGTAAGACACGCACACACACACACACACACACATATTGAGAGCTTAAAATGTCTTCAAAATTCAAGTTGGTCCTTGCAAGCATAAACATGCTTAGACACACGCACACATACACACTAACTGCTCTCGTGTGTTATAGGTGTACTCGTGGGGCAGCAACATGTCTGGACAGCTCGGTCATGTCAACAGTCCGGTCACTGTCCCACAACAGACTAAGGTACAGAAATGTTTATTCTTCTTTTCATTCAGTCATTCACATTCACTACATTTGTTTCACGTGTTCAGTCATAAATGAATTAATTCTATCACACCCTTATTTCTTTATTTATTATTTACTGGCTTTAGTTCATTAATTAGCAGCAGCAGAAAGTTGGTAAATGTCCTAATAGTACTCTTGTTTTGTCTCTGGATGACCACTGCAGCTGTCTGACAGTCTTCGGGCGTGGGACGTGTCAGCCGGTCAGAGTCACTCCCTCCTCTTGGCTGACGGAGACTGTGTCCAGCCTGTACTGTTGTACTGCGGCCAGCAGCAAGAGACAAACTCAAAGTCGAATCAGAGGTCACCCAGCAGGGCGGAGAGTTACACAGTCAGACCAGCGCTGCTGCCTTTCTGCATGGAGGTTTGTGGGTCCAAAGCATGACTGTTTGTTATCTTTCAACAAGGCTGACAGCAAAAATGTGCTTTTTAAGGGGTGTTACATCTGGTGCTGGAGGAATCTGTCATTACAACAGACACAGATACGTTTAAATTTTCAGAGTAATGGAAAAAAAAAAAAGATCAAAGATGGAAAGTCAGAGAAAGTTAATTAAAAAACGTTTAGAGAGGGAGAGAGGGAGAGACAGAGAGAATATATATAACAACAAATAACTGGAATTGTGTAACATTATGGATGAAGAAAAGAAGTCACAGCAGTCAGAAGTGCACAGCAGAAAAATGTTTTGAATCCAAGTTCTGAAATGTTGGCTATGATGAAATCCTAAAAAAGTACAAGAACAATGTCTATTTGTGGGTGTATAATGTAAAAATTAGCTGCTGAGTGGCGTGGATCAAAGAAAACAAAGCCAAAACACATCCAGTACAGTTTCATTAATAAATAGACCATCAAAAAATAAACAAAGAAACATTTAAGCATTTATCATCGTTATCTTAACTAAAACATTTCCATGCTGTCACTGTATGAATGACTTGTGTGTGTGTGTGTGTGTGTGTAGATGGGTTATATTAGCAGTGTGTGCAGCGGCGGTCAGAGCTGTGCCGTGCTGGCAGACCACAACGTCATGGGTTTCATCTCTGCCATCCATGAGCTGGCTTCCAGAGAGAGAGAGTTTTACTGCTGGTTGAGCAGCGTCAGGAAATTGCTTCTCACCCCGCTGTGTAACAGAGGTGAGACAGCGACTGAGTTGCTCCTTCTTTGATGATTTCCACTAATTACTGTGATGTCAGTTGAGAAAAATGTCACTAAGATACATATTTAAAGTGTTAGGTAGGTGTTCAGACTGAAAACCAGGCCTGTGATAAAACATTACAAAGGGCTGTGTGTTGTTTAGGTCACAGGTGAGACAATGGAATTACAATCCAGGATGTCCGTTTGGATTTACAGATGAAAGGGGACGTATTAAAGGGGGATGTTTCATGCAGATTTGCAGGTTTATGTTTTATTCTGAGGCTCATGGAATATCTTTACATGACAGTTCAAAAATCTCCTTATTAAATGAACTTAGCAACAAAGGTTGTTGCTACAATCTGATGTCACCATAATGAGGAAGTAGAGGAAACATTACAAAGGAAGCATTCACAGCAGCTTTTGACTTGCAGGCAGCACGTTTTGGAAGTTTTACATGTGTTTAACATAAACAAAAAAAAAAAAAAAAGTAAAAAAATAACAAAAAATCACTAAAAGCATGATATGTTCCCTTCAAGGCTTAGCAGACACCAGCAGGTTTATACCATTATACAACTCCAGGAAGTTATTTTACTATCATAGGATAATAATAAAACTTTTTGAAATTCCAATATTCTGTTCTTGTTTACCCTTTGAGTGTTAACTATTGGGAAGAGTAAATCAGACAGCAGTTCACAATAATAAATAGTTTATAAATAGTATGTACTGGATGTATTTTACCTGGGGCTGTTGTGATCATGGAATATCCCCTGTGGTGATTCAGGGTGGCTCATATGCCTTTAATTTATTTATTTATTTTGTGAAAATCAAGGTATGTTAGTTTGATGATGTGTTGGCTGAATGAAGCAGCAACATCTGATAAAGAGAGAAAACACTTTAAAATGTGTTATGGCAGCGAAAACAATGTTGGCCTACAGCCGAGTCCCTTAAACTACCTACTTTACCTCACATAATAAATGACCACCTGCTTGGCCACGCTGTGACCTGGGAGAGTTTAAACACATAAGACAAAATATTCATACAGACGTATAACTACTGACAATCAGCACTGACTGAGGTGTTGCGTGCAGCGGGATCCTCAGGAGCCCCCATACCAGACCGTGGGAGCCGCAGAACATTCAATGCATGTGTAAAACACAAAGGACCCAGCCCCAAAAAAGGAGGGACATAACAAGGTTGTGTTGGTTGCTTACCATCTACTGCAGCTGGCTTGTCTATTGCAACAATGCAGTTATTGTGACAGCCCTCTTTCTGCCTTGTTCTTCTTAAATATAAATGAAAACCTATGAAACTCTGGAAAATGATACAAACAGTGCACATAAAACAACAAATTAATGTAATTATAGAAGGAATTTTGTTCTCAAAATATTTAATCATCATGAAGAAACACTGTCCAAAACTGTCAGATATAATACATGCAAGATTTGAACACATTATAAGATGTATGTGTGTGTGTGTTTACACTCTACCCCACAGAGAGTGTGTGTCCGTCATTAGGTGAGCCATGCACCCAGCTCTTCTTCTCTCTCTGTGAGAGTCTTGTTCGTCTGAGTGTCCTGATTGGTCGACACTCCACGTCACTCAGCTACTTCCTGAATGATGTGCAGGGCCGTGACATCACTTCCCTTTACCTGCTGACGCACACAGATCACTTCCTGGACATTTATAAAGAGTAAGTAAGGTATAATCTGTACTGTACACTATGAAAAAGTTATCAACAGTTTGAACACACTTTCTCAGTAAGGTGAATGGGAAAGTGTGTCCAAACTTTTGATGCTACTGTATATTCTCAAATAAGTTCAGTCCACATCCTTATATTTATGTTTAATTGCAGTTTTCTTTTGTTTTTAGATTCCTTGCTGATACAGTTTTCAATTATTATAGTTTGTTTTATTCCCAGTGTCTCTTTAGTTTTCCTTTTTAACTTTGTGACTCTTCTCACTTTATTTATGCAGGTTAAATAGCTGCTCATTCTCTCATACAACACAAAGCAGTTCAAAAGCAAATATTATAGCTCTAATTATTATTCTACATATGATTCAACAGTCAAAAACGACTTTGATTAAATATTAGCTCATATTCTTTCATGTCTAATGTACTTATACTGCATATGACTGCATGTGTCTGTTTGAATGTTAAGTTTTGTCGTTTGGAACAATTTGAGAAATATGTCACATGGGTTTTTAGGGCAGTTTCAAACCATAGACTGTAAAAATAATGGACGTAACCACTGTGACATCACCCGTTGGTTTGTGGACTCCCGTTTTGAAGCCTTGAGTTTGCATTTTGACCGTTGCCATCTTGGAATTATGGATGAGAGGGTGGAGCTGACCATAACACTAGCTGCTAGCTTGGTTAGCACAGTGCATTTACAGTCTATGATTAACGGAAAAAAACTGCAGTAGGACAAATTACATCAAAGAGGGAAACTAATTAGAGTCCAATTCAAGCAGACTAAACAAGGCAGGTTTGAAAACGCCCTTAAACAAACCAGTAAGGTGGTACCATGATTTCATCGCAAATAAAACATTAGACTGTGAAGGACTGATTACTTTGAACATGTCAACGATAGAAGAATACTATTGCTGTGAGATAGACGGGACCAAGACGTAGTAGTTAACTGTAATCTCTCTTTCTCTCTGTCCAGGTATTGTTCTTCAGTAGGTGACTTCCAGGTGATGGGTGGATTTCAGTCACTCCATAAACTTTCACTGTAAGCTCCTTTTTTATTTCTTAATTTTACATGCTCACTTGAGGAGTCCTGTTTGCCTCATTTTTCCGCTGCTCCCCAAAAAGTTTGAGACATTAATGAGTCCTCTTTAAGTGCCACCACAAAGGGCTCTGACAACACTACTGATCTGAGAGTCTGAACTAAGATTTAACGTTAGCAGGAAAAGATTCAGCGTTAACAACTTCCTTTGCAGCAGGAAATAATTAAATACACAGCTTGAACTAAAATATTTAGATGAAAATACTGAAGATAATTGAGTCCCAAGAGTGTTTAAAGTCTCTGTCTTTCTCTCTCCGTCTCTGTACAGCGAGTGTTTAGGTTCTCAGCAGACCAAGCTCGCTCAGCTGTGTGTTTCTGACCAGTCTGCCAGCGAAAATGTTGACCTGGTTTCGTTGTTGTACCGGCCTTTGCAGCAGCTTCACCAGTACGGCCGAGTTCTGCTCAAATTGGCAGCGTGCTATGATGTGGTGAGGGTGAAACACTTAACTCTCTCTTCACACTTTTCTGACTTTTTTCACTCAAACACTCTTTAATTCTTCTTTCTTTTTCCATCTTTCTTTCACTTTCTCCCAACTTTCTGTATTTCCCGTTATTGAGTAATTTTGGCTGTTATAAGTATTACCGTCAGTGTAAAACTGCGACATCTGTTCTTAGATTGAGAATTAGTCATTGAACAAACATATCATCACTTTTTCTGCTGTTATAATTACAAAATCAGAGGATTATACAGCCTTGGCAGAGATATGCTCTCTTGAGTCCTTTAAATTAAGAACTTGGTCGTCATTATATTTACTTTGTGGAGTAGAAAATGTTCCTAAATCTCCTCCTAATTTTGTGGGCTGAATTTCTTTGAGGCAGCCAGGTTTGCCTCCATTGGTCTCCATACAGACAGAATTTGTCATCACTGAGTGTGAACTCATTAATATTTCTCTTATTTTTGGAGTTGTTGCAGTGGTCGGGTAGTCTGATACGTACTAGTTTAAAATGTGTGTCTCCTCTCTTTCATGTTGTCTTTCTCTCCTCCAGTTAACTACAGAGTATCAGTCCCTCCATCAGAGCAGCAATCAGTATGAGTCTCTGTCTTTGTCCCTGATGAGGAAGAAGAAGGAGGCTGAAACCACCTTCCTCTTCTGGAAGACCCACTCTGGAAAAACTACTGTGAGAACAACTCTGTGTTTAGTTATCTTAACACGCACACATTTGTACATTTGTAAATCTTTTTAGAGATTTATATTGTCAAATTATGATGAATACGCAGTAGACAGTAGGCTCTTCTAAATCATTTCTGAGCTCTTAAACCTCTTAAGCTACTGTGCTTGTAGTTCCCAAATTAGAGATATTGGCAATCCTGCTTTCTCCATGCTTTTTTTTAATCGCACATTATTTATAAAAAGTTGTTTGCCCTGGCCAGAAACAGAAACAACAAGCTTTTTCAGTCAAATCCTCTGTTACATATCTACAGTATAGCAACAGTACAATTACATTTGCATAACTGAGGTTAAAGGAAGTTTGAGAGTCTGGCCTGCATGTTCACCACGCAGAATTCAAAACTGTGGGCAAAAAACTATTCATTTAACACTCTGTAGTCATTTAGCTATGCCAGTTAAATGACCACAGGCCACAGAGTGGTCTTGAGTATGTCAATACTCAGATGGAAACCATGTATTCCCAAAATCTTCACCTTTGGTGAAACATCAGTATAGGGTCACCACGATCGGAGGACTGGAGCTGACAGCAGGGATATTTAGATGAAAGCTAAGAAGTTTGACTTTTAAATTGCAAATATAAGCATTATTTTTCTTCATTGACCTTTTTCTACAGTGGAGCAGTAATACTTCATTCAGACCAACACAGTGGCATGTCAGGGAGGGGGTAGTGGGGTATCAATATTGGTCGATATTAATTCAATGATACAGAAGAAGTGATGTTTAAATGTCATTTAACCAGCTGGCTGACAAGAGAGAGAGATAAGAAACAAAAGATAAGAAATAGAGACTAAACTAAAACTTAACGATCTGGTAATTATTCTATGTAATTTTCAGTTTATTGGTAAGTGTGTGATTTACAGTGTAGACCTGAGTCTTAGCTAACATTAAGAACCAGAACATCTCATGAATGGGTCAAAGGCAGGTCGGACACATACTCAATAAACCAGACCACACATGCATCTGAAAGAGGTATAAAAGTGTTAAGGTAGTAATAAGAACATGCATTACTTGTGTCTGCTGAATCTATTCAGCTTCTTAACGTGTGTGTCTGTGTGTGTCTGTCAGGAGGTTCTGCGTCTCCCAAAGCGTCGCGTGGTATGTGAAAGCAACAACAGGTCGCTGACTCTGCAGAATGCTGGCCGATTTTCCAATCACTGGTTCATACTGTTCAACGACGCATTGGTGCACACACAGGTACACACACCAACACACACACACACAGAATCAGTACAAAATTAACTAAATGATGGTAGTTTTTAACGGATAGTTGCAGGTGGTACACCATAAGTCTGGGGTGACTCATGCCGATACTTAAATAAACTTCTTTTAATAATGTGGGCTTCTTCCGGTTCCACAAAGAATATGTATATTCAGTGACTTTTGAACTTCATGCTGACAGTGATGATGTTGCTGTAGGAGACAATAAAGAAGATCCCCCCAATGTCATTCAGATTAGACAACGTTGTGTGTTCGTCTCTGTCTTCTTCATGGTCCGCTAACATGTTTTGCAGATGAAGTTTATATGTGTGTCTTTCATTCACTCAGGGTGCCATTCCCTCTCAGAGCCTTGTAAGTATATGTGACACCAGTTAACCCCCCTTCACCTTCAACCAACCAGTTAAACACACCCTAAGTAAGCTTTGTGCTGCGGCAGCATGGGTGGGCTGGCATTTGCTCAGTGCTGACACTTTTGACAGGTTCACATGGGATCCGTAAGCAAATAAAATGAATATTCAAACAGGACTTTATGTAATGCTCAACAGGCTGTTAACACAAAGATGTATATCAATAAAGTTAGTCAAAGTTAATGAATATTCAGAATTGCAATATTTGCATTGTTTAATATGTACATTGTGGCAATAGGTTTTGCTAAAGCTATAAAGAAAGCTGTGTATTGTGCAGCCTGATTGAATAAAACTGCAGCCCATTAATATTACAGGTGTCCTGTGGTAATATTTATTTTATGCATGTTGTCCTGATAACAGATTCTGCCCACACTGAGCTTCAGCCACTGCCAAACAGGCTGCTGTGTGTGTGTGTGTGTGTGTGTGTGTGTGTGTGTGTGTGTGTGTGTGTGTGTGTGTGTGTGTGTGTGTGTGTGTGTGTGTGTGTGTGTGTGTGTGTGTGTGTGTGTGTGTGTGTGTGTGTGTGTGTGTGTGTGTGTGTGTGTAAGTGTGTGTAAGTGCAACAATAAGAGGGTCATAGTTGCAGTAGCACAAAGTCTGTAAAAACATGCAATTCACCGCTGCATAGTGGCTGTCAAACGCATCTGCACCAGGAGAGTTGACAGTATCACCAGCTCTGAAAAAGTAAATGTCACTGATTCACTCAGATGACGAAAAATCCTCATTCTTCGAGGATAAAATATTTACTGTTGCCTTGTCCTGTGTGTCTCTCCCTCTCCACTTTGTGTTTGTTTTTAGGGAATTTGCTGCTGAACCCTAGCTAAGGTCTCATAGTTTCTGTGTGTCTCTTGTTGGTGTGCGGTGGTGTTTTAAACCTGTCCTTCTCCTTTCACTCTCTCTGGTTTTGGGTTCATGTCCTGTGTTGTTAATTAGACCTTAAAAAAACACTGTTGACACTGCAGGTTACAAACATTACTTGTTAAACATTTCAGAATTAAACCACACAAATTACACTAATCTGAAAGGAGCATATTAGAGACTTTGTTTTTTTGGCCTTTAACTATAAATCACATATATAGCAATTTACCATTATGACTTCTTTGAAGTCACTTTTTAGATTCTCTTTCTACCTGCCAGGCAGCATTTGTTTTTCCATTAATTTTAATATTTAGTGAAAATGAACTTGCAGAGAGTTCAACCTTACATGAGATAGCTAATACATTACACAACAGCTTATTATTTAGTTAAATATATCAGTTTTCACTATCAGCATGTAGAAGTTGCTAGAAGGGAATATTTTCAAAACGCTTTGTGGTGCATTCGAGAAAGCTCTGAAAAATTAAACTTTAAAGACAAAATATGAAGAAAACTTGGATTTAATAAAAATGATGACATGAAAGTGACAGTTGCTCACATTTCAAGTGTTGCTTCTCAATCAAACACAGATGTTGGCTGTGGGAATCTTTTTACATGCAGCAGTAGCACTGCACGAAAATGTAACTTGGAAAAAAACACTGGGATGAAAAGTAAACGTGTCACTGTGACAGATTAACTACATACATATGTTCATACAATGTGCGTGCCTTTCTAAAGCACCAAAGTCTAAAAATCTGAAATCTAAAATCTGCTTTTTGAAGTGCAATTATTAATACAATAAACTTGAAATCTGATACCTCAAGCAACAGTCTACAAGTTGATTCTCATAAACTGATACTGAAAGGACAGTAAAGTAATTGCTGCCTGGAACATACAATAGATATTCATTTTAGAGTTTGATGTATGCTTTGTACAATAATAAGGCAATAATAAGGCAATACTGATTGGTACAGTTAAATAAACAACAGGGTCAAAACTCTGGAGAAAAGTAACTGATGAATATGTGATTTTGTAATAGAAACAGGAAGTTGTGCACAGTGACATTTCATTCAACATTCTTTCGTTTCATTGACACATACTAAAACTGAAACTACACTGGTGGTTCTCTGTGGAGTTCACATTACTTCACATGGATGTGGTCATCTCTGAAGTTATGACTGATATGAAAAGTATCAACATCCCATTTATGCAGAAATTACGTGAAGAAATACATTAATCTCTGCTGCTCTGTGTCTCTTCAGTTCTCCACTCATCACATCTATCCTCTGACCTGTCTGTGGGCAAAACCCATCACGGAAAACGGCAGCGGACTGTGAGTTTGTGTTTGATGGACTCACTTGTTTTTGAAAAGACAAACTATAATTGTCAAAAGTAACGAACACAGGTTGTAAATAAAAAGTTGTTGATATTAACTTATAATCAGTGACCTGTTTATGATGATGAATAATGATGACACATCTCAGTCACCCTCACACATACAGCAATATAATGTTATTGCTTCAGCCTGGTTTACTGACTTACTACTAACACATAACTATACAAAAACATGGACACAGTGTCTCTTGTGTTGCCCGTGGGCCTTTAAAGGTGTTTTTGAATCCTAGTGATGGAAATTGTCTTGTCAGAAAATCCCTATTTGGGCAATAAGGATGAGCTCAATTAACAAGCAGCAAACGCTACAGCTGACAGTGAAAGTACAGATATCTGTCATTTTTCCCATAAACTCACATTAGAAGAAGTGAAATTACTCCTTGTGAAATCCAAACTTCTTCTTTTCATTGACTTTTAATTGACTAAGTGTTTTTTTTTTGACTAAGCATCTAGTGACCAGTAGATGTATTTTAAGACACTTCAGCACTGTTGAACATTCAGCCTTGCTTGGTTGGTACTTGTGTCTGCTCTGGAAATAGATCAAATATGGTGATGAAGGGATTGTTTTATGTCCCACAAATAGATAAAGACTTAACATTTCTTTCATTTGGCTCTAATTTAAGCCCGAGACAGACCTGGGAGTCTGTGCCCTCATATCAACTAAATACTTCTAATTTTGTAAAAATCTTATAAAACACTTTGTACTGTTTGTTTCGGACACTTTCATACAGATTTAGTGAATGATTGTCATTGTGTTGTGTGTCTTCAGCTACGCCATCAAAATAAAATGTCCAGAGGAGAGTTTCACCCTGGTGGCCTCAACACCACAAGAGAAGGTACATTTATGGTTTATACACTCACTACACACTTATCAGCGCTTCATCCAAGGAGTTTAATGCACATAAAGCAGTACAGTAGAGAATGTGAATCTGAATGGCAGCTGCAAATTTAGAAACAAAATCAGTATGAAATTTGTGAAGGAGTCAAGTGTTTTTGATATTTATGGTTCATTACTAAATAGAAAAAGAGTGACATATGTTTATATGATGTACTGAATTACTAACAACTTTATAACTTGTGGCCATCAGCTGAAATTATCAAACAACTACTACAAAAAAAAACTACTTTACAATACGCTAATGAAGACTTTCCGTTAATCCACCTTGAAGATTTTCTATCTAAACAGGAAGCAAATGTCGTATTCAGCCCAGCTCAAATTAAAACATAAATTAAATATGAACTTTTTTATTGCTCAGTTCTTCAGTTTTTCTCAAAGGTTTTTTTGAGATCAGTTCTCTTCACATCTGATTTACATTAGTTAAAATCCTTCTGAACTTCTTTTTTGAAACTGGCACTTTTGGAAGTGCAAATTCAGGGAGCAATTGTGACCATTACATTTTTGTAATTTGGTATAGTGCAGTGCAATCTGTGAATCAGGCTGGATGAGGAGGAACACATAACTTTGGGATCAACACATTGTGTAGCTTCAGTAATTACACCAACTCCTGCTCCACTGGTTCAAAGATTCCCTCTCCAGTATCTGCTGTTGATTCATATTTCAGTCTTTTCTGCCTCATGTGGCCATATCTCCCTCAGTAACTTCTTTTTTGTTTTCTCCTTCTCTCTGCAGAACAAGTGGCTGCACTCTCTGAACCAGGAGATAGATCGAGTGCTGGGCGGTGGAGGTCAGGGGTCGTCACCAGGACAGACTGCCATGTCTCGGACGGCCTCGTACAGGTTCACAGGAGAAGGAAGATTCAAAGATGCCCGGTACAGGGGGGGCTGGTTGGCAGGACAAGTTCATGGCAGGTTAGAGAGTGTGTGTGTGTGTGTTACTGTTACATAATTATTAATTAGTTAAAGCTACTGGTGGGTTGGGCTGCAACTTACGGTTATTATCTGTCAAATATTTTCTTTATTCTTTAAAATGGACTCAAAACAATTAATTGGAAAAAAAAAAAAAAAATTGCCAATTAATTGGCTAATCATTGCAGCTCTAACGGTGGGGTGTTAAGATGGTTTCAGGATGATGACAGCGTCTTTAGTTCAAAGTATCGGAGACTTGTGGGATGATGAGTGAATGTAAATGAAGGAGAAATTAAAGTACCTGCAGTGAAGCAGTGAAGTCAGTGTGGACTGTGAACCCACCATTTCGAGAATTGTTGAATATAAATTTAGTCAAAGTTAGTGTAAGTTGACTCTACCTATTGGTGGTTAATTAAATGTAAAGTAATCACTGGATTGTAACATAGATTTGCTTTTACAGAGGAAACATGGAATGGGCAGACGGTCGGACCTACAGCGGGAGCTTCAAGAACGGACAGGAAAACGGGTCGGTACATTAACCTGGTGCTAAGTTGTGAAAACTGTTGTCTTGACATTTCTTCATTTAAATGTTGCTTTTTCTTCCAGCTATGGAGAATGTATAATGCCCAACAAATCACTGAGTAAGCCAGACACTTACCAAGGACACTGGAAAGAGGGCAAGATCCACGGCTTCGGCAAATACAAGTCAGAACGCTATTTACTTATTGACCTTTCAGTAAAGTGAAGAGTAGTGAATGACACATGACCTATATATGAAACACTGTATGACTTTATATTTATGTAAAAATGTGTGTGTGTTCATGTCTGTTTTGGTCTTTCCCAGATACGCCAGTGGTGAGGTGTACGAGGGCTGTTTCTGTGATGGCCAGCGTCACGGTTACGGCATGCTGAGCTCCGGTAAGCTGGCTAGGACTTCCTCCAGCGTTTTCATTGGCCAGTGGGTCCACGACAGGAAGACAGGATACGGCGTCCATGATGACATCACCAGGTCTGATTAATGGCTCTGTCTTAAACACAGGAAAGCTTCTCATGTAAACAGCATTTAAACGCTCAGCTGGATATTTCCAGAAAAGAGTCTTTATTTTAGTTTTGGGAGTAAACATGCAGCGAGTTATCTGATCTGTAAATGCAATTGTAGCATAGTGTTGTATGTAAAACTTAGATATTAAATCTTTTTTCTTACTTCTCAATATTCCTAACGAGGTAATAAATGTTGAAAAAAAACAAGAAAAGAACGTGTCACTACATTTATTCAGTTATTTTTAACTGTCATCAAACAGCACATTATGACGCTCTAGCTGAGCAATTATAACTCTTAAATGAAAAAATATGAGAAAATCTACAGTTCACTTCATTAATATACCTTTCAATATTGTTTTTTGGCAGGTGAATAATATTCCTTAAAATCTTTTGTGCACTCTAGCTGTTTCATGTGTGGTACGAGATTATATGAGACGATACGTTTTTTGTTATCATGGCTGCACTGAATATGTACAGTGAGTGAATTTTAAATATGAGCACTGAACACTGATCACTGCTGTCCTTTTTGTTTTTCCAGAGGTGAGAAGTACATGGGACTGTGGGTGGACGACCAGAGACACGGGAGTGCTGTGGTTGTTACTCAGCACTGTCTGTACTATGAAGGGACTTTCAAAGAGAACAAGATGAGTGTAAGTGTATAAACAGAGGAATCATGTCCAGACAGGGCCCAGATAAACTAGCCTCTGCTTTCATTCCCAATAGGTTAGATTACTGTAATGATTACTGTAAAGACCAAGAAAACTGAACACATCAAACCAGTTCTCAGGTCTCTGCACTGGTTCCCAGTGTGTCAGAAAATAGAGTCTAAATTACTGCTGCCTGTCTATAAATCTCCCAGCGTGCAATCGAAACATGGAGAAGCACCAGTTTGTTAAAATGTTTCATTTAAATGGTTTCTTTATTTTAATTAGAATTTGAATGTTTGTATGTTTGTTTCCCCTTTTTTAGTGTTTGAGATGTGCTATAAAAATACAAATATACTAATTCAAATTTAAAAAAGCAGGATTTTCACGTCACATCTGCCACTGCCAGTAACACAAAAGAAAAAGTGCCTGTATAATTATATTGGGATCCAGAGAATGCAGCTGTATTATTACATATTTTCCAGTGCTGTTACTTTCAACGTCTTAACCAATCTTCAGTCAGTTTGATGGAGATGTCATCTGCTGCTCCTCCTACATTAGATGAAACGTGGAAATCCAAACTTGATTTGTAACCAATTGTGGTGAATGAATCACCTGCAGCCAGAAATCTAAAATTGGGAAAAAAATATAGAGCACAGTAAGAGTAAACAGATGTTCTGCGATCAAAACAAAATAATCTGTGGAGACAGTCCCAGTTACTGTAGATCCATAATATGACTTTATGGAGTTTGACGCAGTTTGTATTTTCTTTCAGGGTTCAGGACTTCTGGTGTCTGAGGACAACACAGCTTTCCACGGGGAGTTTTCTGATGACTGGACTGTCAACGGGAAGGTACAAGATGTCTCATATTTGTCCTTGTCTAATGCTACTGGAAAAACTGAACTCCTCAGAGAGTCTTTTTAGGAACACTAATCACTGATCAAGACTTTTTTAGGTTACCAAATGTTACAGTTAACGTTCATGAAATGACAACAAATGAGCTCATTCTCTGTGAACCTGGTTTTACGTCATGGTTACGTTTTATATAATCAATATTGTCACTGTGGTAGTGACTTGTCAGTCATTAGGTAGCCACGCCCTAAAGCACGCCCTGCTTTAATGTATATTTTCCTCCAAGTGGGACCATAATTTCCTGAATAAATATCATGCTGTCTTAAATAAGACTTGAAACTAGTGATTTAGACCTTAAACATGTTAGGAAAGTGTTTACTGAGGTAATAAATCAAGTGAGAAGTAGGGTCATTTTCTCATAGACTTCTCTATAATTGGATGTCTTTTTTGTACCCAGTGGTGTCTCCCCCTGCTGGCCATTAGAGAGAATGCAAGTTTAAGTCATTTTTCAGACTGGGGGCTTACCCACTGAGTCAAAGCATAAATTCATTATATTTTTGTCATTGTGTACTTTATTCCAGCTTATTACAAAATGATTAAATGTGGACTTCAAATACTGTTTTATACACATGTATAACTCCTCCTCTCTTCTTCCAGGGTGTTTTGACACTGGCAAACAGTGACTATTTAGAGGGCATGTTCAGTGGAGAGTGGACTGCAGGTCTGAAGGTGGTTGGAACATATTACAAACCAGCTGTCGAAGGACCAGAAAACAAAGACAGAAACAACCTGCTGTGAGTTTTGAAACATGGAATTCACTTCAGCTGATTTTTCTACACACCATGTGAACGCACTTATGTTTACCAGAAAATATTCTTTTATTTGCATGATTTTATGTATATTTCTATGCATTTGATATTTTACTAGAGCTGCAGTGATTGTGAAGTGTTGAAGTCTGAAGACGTGACAGGATAAGTCAGTTTGTTTATATCTTTTTGGTATTTAAACATGTTAAAATGTGTGCATGTGCAGCAGGTTGGGTCAGTATGTGGTGCCTGCAGATCAGAGGTGGAGCTGCGTTTTTGATGAATGTTGGAGTCGACTGGGCTGCGATGGTGCCGGCAGAGGAGAGCGGACGACAGCCTGGGAGAACATCGCTGTTACTATTACAAGTGCACGCCGTTACAGGTAGGTACACACAGTCAGTGCACAAACTTAATCAACCTGGTTACTTTAAATCCACATATACATGCTGCAGACTCTGATCTTATTTTGAAATTGTAGCTGACTCATTTTAACATTTAAAAGTGATCAATCACCCTACTTTCTGACTGCCTTTTTTTTGTTTGTTGTTGTTTTAGTGCAAGTATGTCAGACAGTGGGTATGAAATTAAACAAATGCTTAAATGTCCAGTTGTTGAAACTGACCAATTTAGACTTCAACCTTCTACTTACTGTAGTGTTAGTTTCCTGGTTAGTTTACTGCATGTACACACACTGAAATAACCACACAGAGGCATTGATAAACTTGACTGTACCCGAGATACACAGCTGTATATCAAAGCTGTATGTCTGTGTGTGTTCAGCTCTAACCTCAGCAGGTCTCAGACCAAAATATTGGAGAGTTTGGAGTTTATTCCTCAGCACGGAGAACCAGTTACCACCTCGAACTATGACAACATACGAAGATACCTTACCAAGGTACATGTGACTCTGAGGGAAGCTGTTGGTGTGTGTGTGAGAAACTGGCTCTCTCTGACTTTGTCTTTCTAATAATCAGTGCATTGTTTTGTGGTGGTATACAGACAGAGAAATAAGAGTGGTTGGTTGCCAGTTTGATGGTTTATTTTCTCCACCATTATTGTTATTATTTGGACAAAATATCAAAACCTATTTTCAGTATACACCACAAACTATGGCTTCCAAAATGACTATAAAGTTGAAGTAACACATTACTGTGTGTGTGTGTGTGTGTGTGTGTGTGTGTGTGTGTGTGTGTGTGTGTGTGTGTGTGTGTGTGTGTGTGTGTGTGTGTGTGTGTGTGTGTGTGTGTGTGTGTGTGTGTGTGTTAGGCCTGTGAGACGCCCCACCATCCTCTAGGCTGGCTGGTCGAGACGTTGGTGACAGTCTACAGGATGACATATGTCGGTGTTGGATCCAACCGCAGGCTACTCAGGCAGGCTGTTCAGGAGGTCCAGGCCTACCTCACACATTTCTACAGCATTGTGAGGTAGATTCAAGTTCTGACGTCGCACTCTTCATTCAGCTTTTTACTGCTCAGCCTGTAGAGGTCCCATAGGTTGATGTTGCATTTTAGACTCAATGTTTCATCAGCTCCGGTTGAAAAACTGGAGAAAGTCATTCAGGTGTTGCACAGAGCTGCAGTGTTCTCATCTATGAGGTCTGTTTAGAGAGGTCGGTGGGAGAAAAATACAAATGCTTCAAAATACTGCACTGACGAAAACAACAACTCCAAGGACGCCTTTTCTCTAAAATCCTAGCTTTTTTTCTACAGTTGTGTCTTCAAAGTTTTATTTATTTTTTATTTTTTTTCTTTATTTGAACAACTTACGAGACCAGCTTGGCTCTTCATGAGGCACAGAGGTATCAAAGTGACTCAGGTGTGTGTCAATGAATATTTAGTCTCTTACATAGCTGTGGCTATAATCACATAATTGATCTATATATCTGGTATACATTTGAATTATAGTCAGCTCATGAGTACTCAGACTCATACATGTCCACAGAGTGAAACATGGGCTTTACTACACACACACATGGAGTGCATGGCAGATTTTTAGATTTGTTTTTTTTTCCTACATGACACATTACTTATGTAGATAGATGCAGAGTTACAGCACTGATGTATAAATATTTTAGCAGGTTATGACAGTATATAACTGATTATCTCCAAGCAAACCCATAACAGAAATGAAACACAAACGTCTTACACAGTTAAATTTAGATATTTATAGCCCACCTTAATCACATATGTTTTTGCTTGTAGGTTTCTGTTTCCTGGGTTACCAGATGATGGCGGCGTCATTCCAAACGCCCCCGTCTCTCCATCCAAAAGCAAACATGACTCGGACACATCAGAGCAAGGGTGAGTGTCAACAACACATGCATGCAGATATAAAGATATATAGATATATGAGTATGGGGTCACTCAGGGTTTCAGTTGTTATCTCTCCATCCTTCTCACAACACCTCTCGTTGCTCCCAACAAAGAAGAGGTTTATCAGTGAACAGGGAACATGAAAGAAACTCTGCATCTGGTTAAACAATCAGGAAAGCAAACTGGTCGGGTTTCATACATTTCAGCACTTTAAGTTTGTCTCTGACGGCACTCAAGAGTGTTTATTGCTCTCAGAACTTCTGGATTTGGGAGAAATCTGACCTGTCTTTGCTTTTTTATATTTCTGGTTATCATTATTCCTTGAACTAGTGATTTTACCATGTGTTCATTGGCTGAAAAAACAAGTCATAAATTAAGCTTGCAATTACACCGACTTAAGACAAGAATCAGGTTAAGTTGGACAGGATGTGAACTGGGAATACTGGTCCAGACTTGAGTCCCAGGTCTGGTTATAGTGTGTAGTTTTTATTTTGAAAGACTTTATTAATCAAAAACAATGTTCATTTCATCACAATCAAAGTGTTAAACATTGTAAATAGAAATTACAATCAATATGAAGTTAAAGAGAATATATTTGAATTAAAATGTTTCCATTATAATCCTTACAGTCAAAATAAAATCAGTCTAGCTGGTGTGTTAACGACCATGCGATTAATTCAGCAGATTTCTTAGAAGCTGACATCATCCGTCTCTGTGCTGATGAAACAGAAACACTGTATGTTAAAACTTCCTTTCTCGTTCTCTCCTCCTCCTCCACCTTCTTCTCCAGTTATGTCGTGGTGGTGTGCTGCTCCTCTCTGCTCCTCCCTCTGCTGCTTCCTCGACTCTACCCTCCTCTCTTTACCCTGTACTGCCTGCAGGAGGAGCCGGAGGAGACCCAGTACTGGGATCGCATCCTCCGCCTCAACAAACAGCCCGATCAGTCACTGCTCAGCTTCCTGGGAGTGCACGAGTGAGTGTGCACATTCACAAACACAAACACACATTATAAACTTATATACCCATAAATAAACTGAATGGTGGCTCAGCAATGTCGTTCTGGTTGTTAATAAGAAGTTCTGACTCAAGAAGTTTCCTTCCATAGAAAATAACATTTAAGAGTCTTAAAGTACTCTGTGTATTTCACATCAGCTCTGACATACTGAGATTATTTTATTCAGAGTTTAATGTCATAACGTTCAGACTTAGTCCACTACACCAAAATTACAGCTCAGCCCATTCCTGAGAGCTCAGTAACAAGCATATAACAAAAGGCATCCTTTTAAAGAAGATTCAATTATAATTAAATTAATCAGAAAGGAAGGGAAGGAAGGAAAAAGAGGTTAACAGTGGAGACTTCTTAGTGTAATCGTACAGTAAAGAAATAAAGTAATTCATAATACACATCTGTTTTAACTGTCACACTGTAACACTCGCCTCTAATGCTGTCCCACTCACACAGAGCTGTATGCTCACAAAGAGTGTGTATTAAAATCTAACAAACAACCTGACAAGTGACACACAGCTTTACATATTGCTGGTATTTTATGTAGTTTTGTTAAGTTAGTTTTGTTTTTCTCTTGTAGGAAGTTCTGGCCGGTGTGGATGTCGATTTTGGGAGAGAAAAAACAGGTCAGTTATTATCAGTGTTTTCTCTACATGTAGTATTTTTTTTTTTCTTATCCCTGTCAATGTCATCGACACACATCACTGATTATCTATGATAACAGTGTAAATTTGAACAATGCTGTTTTTATTTCCTGTTGTATCCTTTGTAATATCCTCTTTATCTGTTCCTCTATCACAGATCGTATCCAGCAGTAAGGATGCCTGCTTTGTTTCCGCTGTAGAGACACTCCAACAAATCAGGTAGCTGCAGTGTGACCTGCTGTAACCTCAGATCTCTTTTCTTATGTATTTTACCCTGTTAGTGAGTGCTAGGTAGTGTTTGGTAACAGCTGGTTAAGGTACAATATGTGAAACAGTTTGCTGAATCAGTCGGGCCTCAAATGATGGCTTTCAGGGAAGAAGATTCAGGAGGACGTATCATACACATTTCCAGGTCCATATTTAGTTATTTTTATATTTATGTATATTTGTTCATGGCCTCTCCTGGAAAATCTTTGCATGATTTACAGTTAAAAAAACTTTATTTATCTTATACTGGCTCTTTATGCAGCCACTCTCTTCAGCCTCTGTGTGAAGCAGGCTGTTTTAGCTCCTGTCTCTGTTCTGACTGTTTAGTTTCCACCAGCTTTGAATGCTATGTAAACAAACAGTCACTGTAGGATTTCACTTCCTTTTCTCGTTCTTTACCCAAAATGTCAACTTCTCAAATACATCTGTAGATGATCTGCACAAAACAGCGTAAATAAAGCGTTAACTGCAAGCTGAAGACAGAGCATATTTGACAAGTTTAAGAACTTTGATCATGTTTGATATAGACATCATAAGAGTATAAAAATAGCAGAAAATCACAAAAGCAAATAATACATGATATTGGATTATTGAGGTCAACGTTTGATTAAATTTGACCTGGGCTCGTGAAAATTATTCTGCACTAGGACTTCATTTGGAAATGGGTGGTAAAATGTGTACACAGTCTTTACATTTGACAGTTGTGAGTGAGAATTGAACTGAAGAAGTTTCAGGCACTATTTATACGGACGTCTCATTTTAAATAAGTTTTATCACCAAGCAGTGCCCATCCCTGACAGGATGAGGAAGATTATTTCTACATCAGATCTCAGTACATGACCGAAGCTGAAGCTGAGTGCATTCATGATTTATGTGTGTGATTAAACAATGAACTTCCTCTACACGTGCAGCACCACCTTCACTCCATCAGACAAACTGCTGGTCATCCAGAAGACGTTTGAGGAGTTGACGCAGGAAGTGAAGCCTATGCTGAAGGGTGACTTCCTGTGGTGCATGGATGACTTGCTCCCTCTCTTCCTTTATGTGGTGCTCAGGGCGAGGTGCGTCACCAAATACACACACACAAACTTTGTAGGAAGACGTCTGGTTGTCTTCGTTTGCAGGACTCTGCGGGCCAGTGACTGAACATGTTGTGTTGTGACTGCTCTGTTGACCAGGATCAGGAACCTGGGAGCGGAGGTGAGCCTGATAGAAGATTTGATGGATCCCAACATTCAGCATGGAGAGATGGGACTGATGTTCACCACACTGAAGGTGGGACCAACAGTGACTAAAACACATATTGCTTTTACTTGATAAGCAACTCCATCCAAATTTAGATGAAACATGCACAGTCTTTCAAGATCTAGTGATGAGCAAGAGAACACACTTTACATTTTGCTCATATAGTCCCCGAATTCAGGTACAGTATTCTTCAAAGAGGATCACTGTCTTTCACTTTGTATTTTGGTACAAATCTGGATCCATGTTTGAATTAAAAAAATGTCTAAAAACAATCATTGATGTTGTCATAACCACCAGTTGTTTGATTCATTCATTCATTTACTGGGTTCTTCATTCAGTTTCTGTTTCTTTTCATTCATGCTTTAATTCCTAAACAAGTGAAGGACCTTCTTTCCTTCATACATGCTTTCAGCTCTGTGCAGGTTTTTTTTAAACATGTCTGTGTTTGTGCTGCAGGCCTGCTACATTCAGATCCAACAGGAGTCGACCACATAGCAGGAGGCTGAAGAAGGAAGTGGAAACAGTAGCGCGGCACTTTACACACACGAGCTGCCAGAACAAAACCAGTCAAACCACCAGTTTTCCACTGGTGGCCGTTGGAAAACTGCACAGAGGCTGAGCAGACAGACGGCAGAGGAGGGAGAAATGTCTCATACTTCCTTGACTTTTGATCCCGTCGGTATGTTCTGGAAATATTACAAAACTGCATTATCATCTCCATCTGAACTTCATTCATCTCACTAGATTTTTTATCCAGATTATCTGACAGTATATAAAGATTATATGTAGCTCAAACATGAACATCTACAATCAGAAAAACATCTGATAAGGGTGATGGTGCAGTTCAGAAATACTAATCGTCACAGTGTATATTAGACTTCTTGCTCTCTTCCAGAGCGCCGGGTTGGGTTTCAGAGTTTTGGTCAGTGACACCATTGCTGATGCAGTCTGTTTAACTACTGAGTCACTCTGAAAACCACTGAATCTAAAAAAAGATTAGTTTAGAAATACACTTTATTACACTTTACCTACAAGGGTTTGGTCCCTGTGTAACATTTTCAGAAATACGTTAACTTGATTTTCATCTCTGAGTTCAGAAATATTTATCAAAAAAGTGTAGAAGTCTCAGACAGTTTGGCTGCAAAATTGTAATAACATGAAGTACTTACAATATTTATTTTACAGTGTTTTCCAACAAGTTAATTCACTAGAAGATAAGTTCCTAGTGAGGAGCTGCACTGTATATTTTCCCTTTTTCTTCTGCTTTCTATCAAGAACACTCTAGAGAGAAGAGACTAACCACGTCTTTGATAAAATCTGAAATACACATTTCAAAGGGAAGTTGTGCAAATGAAAAGGGTTTAAAGATAGATAAGATATTTTGATTATTTAAATATTTTATAATAACCAAGCACTCTTAAAGGGAACTTCATGATTTTAAAGTAACAGATCCAAAGTTTCCACGTGTCACTGAATTTTAACAGTGAAACCAGGTATTCATTTTAACAGAAGGTTATGGGAGATCAACTCCAACCTCAATGTTTTACTGTTACTAACATACAGTCACATACGGGTAAGTTGAAACTGAACACAGTAGTTGAGTGTATAGCTTAAGTTTGGTTGAAAAAAAACAAGAACAGTTGAGACAAACTGACAGAAACATGCTTTGTTTTGGTTGGTGAAGGCTTTTTAATCTTGCACTTGGACATGTTTTTAGCACTAATAGCATTTTACAGAGTGAGATTTTTTGTTGTTTTTAATACATTTCAGTAGTGCCAGAGAAACCACAAGAGACAGAGAGGAAGTTTAGTGTCACACTGAGTCTCCTGAGTAGATGTCATCAGTAATCAATGTGCAGCAGCAGCAGGAGAGCAGACTGAACGTGAGTTTCTTCATTTCTAACAAAATGAAACTCGTCAGTGTGATGCAAATAGCCACAGTAGTCTACTTTATTTACCTTTTATTTTATAAATTTCCTTTGATTACTTAAAACCATTCCACATTTTTGGATTTAGATCATTTAGGGACACACAAATTAACAACACACATGTTCTGGCAAAAGTAAGACTTAATGATTGTTTTCTGGTCTTTAGGCCCCTGAAACGACTCCTGCAGTTCTCATGTATGTTTTAGTGCAATGTCTTAGTACCTCAAATCATTTATAAAGGAATTGTATTACTTAATTTATTATTCGAATGTAATTTAAGATAATTTATTAGAGATATAAATTTATATAAAGATATAAATCAGATTTTTAACCTGTATCAAAGAACCTGTAAAAAAGAGGAACAAAACCTCACATTTTCAGAGTCCCTCTAAAATCCTTCCAGCAGTGACTCTTTTCATATAATCCACTATGACTGACACGGTCATTGCCACAATGTGTTTTAATATAAAGACACAATTTAAAAAGAAGAAGAAGACACTTTTACTTTCTTTGCAGCACTGTGGTTATGTTACTGACTTGATGAACTTGTTGTGTTGATGTCAGGGATAAAAACAGTCTGTCAATCACTCAGGTCAAACATCAAAAGAGAAACATACTATTTGCCAAAATGACTGAAAAACAGCTGTTGGTTTCTGACTCTTTTCTCTCTTTTGAATTTCTGCCATTTTAAGTTACCTGAAATATTTGTACTGTATTTATTGTCACTCTTCAGAATCTGTATGTGTCTGTGCTGTCAAACAAAGGTTTTTGATTTAGTTTTACTAGTAAAACCACTGCAGTGTTGTTTAGTACAGCTGTGTCTCTGCCTCCATTAACACCAGTTTAGAGAACAATGCACATCTTATCCACGGGGCATCTGTAATATCAACACAAACAACCATTTTTATCACATCTTACAGCTCACTGTTAGATTTATTTCCCACTTGTTTGGCAGCAATTGGTTTGAGATCATTCAGCACAGCAGATAAATCAGCCTTTAACTGCCTAAGGTTGTTTCCCTTCATACTGAATATTGTTACCATTTTAAAAAAAAGATTATTAGTTACATTATCATCACATGAAATTGTAGTTAATCCCTGCTGGTGTATTAGGGTGCTGAAATGAGCTGAAATGAGCTGAAATGAACTAAAATCAATGGCTGCCTTGGAGAAACAAAAGCCACTGAACAGCTCTCATGATTTCTAAAATGGTCAGTAGTGATATTGAGTGCCTCTCACTTTACATTATAAAGTGGAGGTTTCACACTGTAGAAGGCTTTTAACCCCACTGAATTTATCACTTAAGTTGATTATTTTTCTAACCAAGTCTATATTTTTGTAACTTCTTACTTTTTTATAGAGAATGATGATCAAGGGAACTGATTGTATAGAATGTAAAATAGTTTTGATTGATGAATGGATTGATGCAGAAAATTAATAAAAGTGTGTTTACTATATATAAAAAATGGGGCAATAAATGTGATGAAATTCTGAAAATGTCTCCTGATGTTATTTCTTGATTGGATGTTATGATTATAATTATGATACATGGTGATCAAGCGGGTAGTTTGTGAAACCAATCATCCAGCAGGGGGCGACTCCACCGACTCCAAAAAGAAGTCTGATTGAATGGAAGTCTTTGAGAAAATGACTCCAATTCTCACTTAATTTATTACCTCAATAAACATTTTACTTTTGAGTTTATGGTCTTAATCGCTAGTTTCAAGACTTCTTCAATTCAACATGATTTTCATTGTGTAAATTATGGTTCCATTTAATTTAAATGTGACTTTAAAGCAGGGTATGCTTTAGGGTGTGACTATATTGTGATTGACAAGTCGGCACCACAGTGACAGCGTTGGTTAGGAAACATGAACGTGGTATAGATTCACAGAGTATACAGGAGTAGCTGCTATTTCACTGTGTTTTTAGTTCATGAAAGTTAATTGTAACATTTTGTCGCCAAAAAAAGGTTTTTGTATTAAAAAACTTTTTTCAGTTTTTGTGATAATGTTCAGTTATGCTACAGAGCCTCTTAAGCAGGATATCTTATCACAAGCTCTATTTTGAATCTTTTGAACCATGTCTTTACTGTGTTAGATGTGTGCAGATATTAGAAAGGAGGACCTAATTAACTTTACCCTGGATCTGATGCCAGAAGGCTCTGATTTGATGTTCTACAAACTTGTTAACATCTATTAAAAACATGAAATCAATGTTGTTTTTGCTGTTTTCTTCTTTCAGGAGACCCAGCTGGAGTATCATTGTTATTGTCATGCTCAGGGATGTTCGTACTTATCCTGCCAAAGTGAGTCATTTCATGTCCCTCACACAGTAAATAGCCTTATGTCTTACCACATGATGTTAATTTACCCTGTGGTCCCCTTTGGTCTCCCCAGTAAAGCAGTTCAAAACATTACTATTATATATTTTATTAAGATTTTTGTTATTTGGAAATATTTTATGCTGACAAAAATAGAAAAACATTGTTTTAAATTCTACCACTGAACCCAATTTTCTGTTCTGCATTTCCTTTTCCTTTGCATAGCTTCTGTCTTCCTCTATTCATTATTCCTCCTCCATTTCTACCTCTCCCTTTTTTATGCTCTGTTAACAGGGAACTGATCCTCCATCTGAGGCCTTTCAGGTTCATCCTTCAGCTGGGAAAAAAGTAGAAGAGCCAATTATCTTGTCAAGAGAGTGGGTGGCAAACAGGTAAGATAAACACCGAGTGACACAACTGGAACGCAGCTCAGTGTAGATGCTGGAGGTTCGGCAGTGGCACAAAATGGACACAAGGGGGAACCATTTACCTGTATTGGGGTTGAACATGGTACTAACTGGTTTATGATGGAACAGTATCCTCAAAGATGGTTGGGACAACAATAACATGTGGATGAAGAAATCAGGTTAACAGCAGCCAACTTCCCCCTGCTGAGCTCTTCGGTAGACTGTTTATACATTCATTCTTTCCAGCAGGGCAGACGATCCCAAAACAAGCAGAAACACATGAGGCCCCGAAATATTATCACCATATAAAGTTGAGGAAAGTACGGTATTCACCAGGCCATCTACTCAGTAACTTTGTCTGTGTGCTGGAAACAAGATAAATGAGAATATGCCTAACCCTAAAACCTAACCTCACCTGTACAATAAATGTTTTGGCCCCAAAACTAAATCAATACACTAATAGGTAACAGCCCAATCAGTGGTGGACGAAGAGCCTTTACTTAAGGAAAAGCAGAAATGCTGTCATCACAAAATACTCAATTACATGTCCTGAATTTAAAATGTTACTTTTTGGAGTTTTTGTTAAAGCACCTGGAAAAATTAGCCTGTTGAAAACTTGTGAAAACAGCATCTGTACGTTTTTTCTTCTCGACAACGGCACACGCCACACTGATGTTAAGATCAACAGTCAGTAAATCAATCAAGTTCCTCAGGTCAAATATCTACAGAAGATCTAATGTTTGACAAACATGTTAAAAAGAATTAGTAGAACTGTAAAAGTAGGTCAGTACACATTTAGACTCAACAGACTAAAAACATTTGATGAAGCCAAAATATTTACGGGCTCAATGAGTTACTGTGTTACCTCGTAGTTACAGGCAAGTTCATCACTGACTAAACCCCTAGTGATGTTATACAACTGTGCAGTAAAAATATTGAACCAAAGGCCAATAAGATCAAACCACTGTCACATCCCGGGAGACCTGAACCTGCTAAGTTATCTACATTGATATGCAAATGCTCATTTATCTGCAAGTGTTTACATGGCCGGTCTCCTCAGTCCACTAAAAATACTACTACAGGGAACTCTAAGGTAACGTACCGAAATACTTCCTATGAACATCCTTTTTTTAATATAAAAGGGAACCAACACATCAAATGTTCTGCCTACTGAACTCAGAACAAACCAAAATTGCCAACATTGAAACTAAATTGAAGAATTCTTTGAAAGCTAAACTATCATCTAGCGGTGTGGGGGTATGTATGTATGTCCTTATATACATACATACATATATGTGTGTGTATGTGTCTGCATGTGTATGCTGGCAAACTCGTACTGCTGTTACTATGAGGTCAACAAAATATACTACATAGTTTAATTCTGATGTCTGCTAACACGTTTCATGTCATTTTAAAGGCTCTTCTGGGGACGGTCGTTGGAAATTAGCAATAGTGAGAAATGCTTAGATGGATGGCATTGGAAAATTACCATGCAGTTCTCTGTATATTATATCTGTCTATAATAAATAAACTTAAAAGGAATTGAAAGTATTTGCTAGTCTAGATTTAACTACAGGTCCTGAGTAAAAGCTCTCTACCACAAACATGTTCCTGAAAGTGTGAAATGGTGCAGTAAGTGAATTTCTTTGATGGCTTCCTGAGATATTTATGTACAGTTCAGGAACATTTGTCATCCTGCTTGGCCCTGACTGAGAAAATAGGAGTAGTCTTAACCTAAATGCTGACAACCAACAGCAAGGGTCGGCAAATATCAGCCCGAAGGCCAAATCTGGCCTCCAGCAAAACATATTTGGCCCCCTGATGAAAGCTTGAATTTTTACTTTCACTGTTTACTCAAAACTTTTCCATAATCTGTCACAACTCAGTAACCCTGTTACATCTAATACTGCCTTCACACCAGGAGAGGCAGTAAAGTCGTGGTTGCCCCGTAGTGCTGAAACTAACAGACATTACATTATTTTATTTTTTTTAATACTTAATTTTTATTGAATGTTTAAAATATAATACACATATGGGAAAAGCACAGACACACCTTAAAAAAAACCCAAAAACAAACAAACAAACAAACCAACAAAAAAAAACAGTAAATAGGTCAAAGGATCACATTCGCACCATCCCCTCAGCAAGTATTCCAGTTCGTGCCACCTTCCTCTCTTCCAATGTATCAAGTTCATGCCAGACCAGCTTGTGTCCCCACAGACATTACATTTTAATGGGTGAATTATTGTTTTTAATCCCACAATTTAAGTCTATGTGACCTATAACAGATGTGTTCTTCACAACCACAGACAGGTGGCAGTCTAACAGAATCGTGTGTTTATGCAAAGACAACAGTACATCAACCATAAATGAAGCACCTCACTGTTTATCATGTGTGGATGTCACCAATAAAGTAGACTCCAGTATCAAAGTACAACACAGATACACATGTATTCAAGTATTAGTAATTTTTAACCAAGAAAGTTAGAATTAAAATGAGCAGTAACTCAAAATAACATCTGCCCTCAAATACAAACCTAACCACTTTTCCCCCTTAAATTAATTTAAATAAATAAAGCATGTAGGTCTGCATTTCTACTGTGCTGGTTAACAGCCCCCCCCCCCCACAACAATAAAAAAGACTGACCCATAGTTCAACCTAAATGCTAACCCCTTACCTACAGGTTGCACAGTAACATGCATGAACACACATAATGAAACATTACATCACCTTGTATGACTGTTTCACATTAAAACTTAATATGACACAAACTGCTATAAAAATACCGAAGCAAAGCTCTCTAAAGGTTCATGGATGATTGTACAGTAGATGTAAAAGTTAACCTGCAGTGTGTTACCGAAACAAGCTGATGTCACACCTGTTTGTCACACCTGTGCTGTAACAAGAGCATGCCTCTTTTTTCATTATTCATTTACACTGTAGTTACTCACTTAATGACATAACTCCAATGTGTGTGGCAAAGACAGTGCTTGTGCGTGTGTGATTATGTATATGTGTGTGTGTGTGTGTGTGTGTGTGTGTGTGTGTGTGTGTGTGTGTGTGTGTGTGTGTGTGTGTGTCCTTGTTTCATTACATCCAGCTCCCTAAAAGCATATTCACATCAATTTAGTGCCTGTCTGAGCAGTATATGTGATGGACTGTACATTTCAATATGAGGTCAGGAGTTTCTGGGTCTTTCCCGGTGGTTTGATTTGATTAAAATGGCCAATGAAGGAACATTGAGTTAGATGCTGACGCTGTATTTTCCTCTGAAATTTTAACTCATCACTTTCTGCATCGAGAAAATGTCCTAATATCGATTATACAAGGATGAGGATTTAATTTGGGCAGCTGGCGCTGACAGACTTGAGAAGAAAGTATTTTATGATTAATATCTTGTGATATTACTCATACAAACCTACACACACACACCCACACACACACACACTTATATGTACACACCCAATATCTATGGCGCCATAAAGCCTACAAAGTCCTTTCCTAAGAATGTCTGAGACCTGCCCTTGATCACAAATCCTTATTTGGTAAAACACATACGGAATAATTTGCATGTGAGATGTGACTTAATGCAAACTTTCATACATTTGTATACCTTGCTAATAAACTTAAAGGACCATTTCACCAACCTTACTTCAAGCTATCTGAATTAGGGATACAGTGGGATGTTGTTGCTGATGTTTTCTGTGTTTCTGGGGCACAGCTGCAAAATCTGTTGTTCTTTGGGCACCTGTGCCGTCATTTAATGTGTACAGTGATATAGTTGGAAGAACTACAGGCCTTCAAGGACGATCAAAGGCAGGTCTCCCAAAATAATCCATCTTCCATGTTATGCTAGTGAAAGGAAAAAGCAACCACTAAAATATTATATGACTAAATACTTTTAAAATATTTTGCAGAAAACTAGTTTCATGACATGTGGCTGTAGAATGAGAGACAACAGAGTTTGAAGAAGGAAACGACCACCAGAGTGACATTACAACTGAGGCCTGACACACAAACTTCAGCTGCTGAGTTTCTTTGTGACCGACAACGAACCAGAGCATTTTGAGCCTCAGATGGACAGAGAAGCTTAATTTAACACAAAAAGACAGCAATATTATGTAAGCAGAAATATAGTGCTGCTATTACAAACTTATGAGGCTGAATTCAGTGATGTGGAGTTTAATAGATAACAGCCAGACCACCAGAGCTACATCACAGTGTCAGCTGAAATAGAGGCACTGGAGCATTAACTGGTGATCTGACTGCACTTCAACAAACTTTGTGGTGCTTTGGTCAACCTGACTTTGTTTTATATTGGATTTTAACTCTGAATACAAAATAGCACAACAGCGACTTTGTTACTTTTGCGTCTGGATCCTGTTTAAAATACTGATCTGGTCTGGGCTCCTCATTTTCCAAAACGATGAAGGAAACAGAGCAGTTGCAGTTTTTCACCCCTTTATCCACAATTGTTTTCCAAACTGAGCTGAAATGGGCACAGTAGACTGGAAAGTTTTTAGACTGTCCACTGGCAGCTCTGGCAGGACTTTTGGCTTGTGTGTCTATAAGTTTGTGTTGATCCACATAACTGACTCCAGCTTGTGTTATGATCCTTGCACACTGGTACGATGTATCCAGACATAAGGAGGAAAAAATGCTTTGTTAATGAAAATAAGTCTCAATAAAGAGATAATAATAATGATAATATAGATAATAATAAGATATAATGCAAGTAAACATACTCGCCGCCTGCTGTTTTGGTTGTTGTAGGATTCCCCCTCAAAAGTGATAATGGGTAATTTACAGTCTTTTTCTCAGCTTAATTTTTAGTCATAAGGCACCAATTTCAAAAACAACTGCAAATTCCTGCTCCATCCACCCAGTTTTTAAGACACCAACACATTCACAGCAGTGACGTTTCCTTTTAAGTCCTCATTTAGTCAAGAGGACATAATGACTGAGGACTGCTGAAATTGAACGTGCAACAGTAATTTCCGTTTATTTGACAGACAGGAAATGAACTAATGAATCTCATAGTGCTATAACAAACAGTGCTATATTATTTGTTCATACACATCCTTTTATTTTTTTTGCAGACTCAGTGACTTGTTGTCAGAAGCAGAGGTTGTTAAGGGGAAACACGGGCACTGCAGAGTGTTTAAAAAATATAAAACCTGCTGGCTTCTGTTTTGGAAAGGCTGAAAGAAAAGAGACATTGGAAGCTGTTTTAAGTAGAAGTGGAAACAGGCAGGATGACCTTTAAGATTCAAGACAAACATGAACCCAGTTACTTTCTCTCTGTTTTTCATTAAATCTACATCAATGATCAACTGATACAAATTATTATTATACTGGTGCTAATAGCAACCTTTAGAGAGCCTGGAAAGGGGCACTGAGCAATTTTTCTTTTTTTTTAATGGGAGGAATAAAAGTTGTTTTTTAGTTTTAAGGAAATGCAAAACATTTGACTCTAATTTTGAAATATTTTTGAAACATTCTGTCTGCATTTGACAAACAGGAAGACATCCTTTACTAGGGACATATGGATCTTGTGCCAAAACAGGTCAGGTTTGATCAGTAAATTAAAACCTGCATGTTTACATAGAGTAGATCAAATAAGGAAATGCTAATGATACAAGCAGAGGTGTTTGCATTTCTGGCTGTTTTGTGCAACGACTTTTAACTCATCTGCAGAGACAGAGCCTGTCCAAGCTGCAGGTCAGCAGGTTCAGGTTGGCACAATTCATAAAACACATTCACATTTTGGTCGTATGCCCATATCTTAGCTGCGTTTGTCTGCAGAGAGGATGAAGGAAAGTGAGGCGGATGAAGACAGACAGGGAGAGAAGAGGAGAGAATACAAAGCAAGAAGGGGAAGGTATAGAAAAGAAGAATGATATATCAATTCTCATCACATTCATCTTCTTATTTCTCTTGCTTAAAATCCTCCTATTAGCAAAATGCTGCAGGCACTAAGAGGGGAACAGAATATGTGATGTGTGTGTGTGGATCCATATGATTGAAAGATTACAGACCAGGTGTAACTGTAATCCAGCAATAGATAATCCCTGATTCAAACTCAAACCCCAAATAAACTTTAACACCTGTTTTAAAAAGAAAAAGTCGAACATAAACAACTTCACACATCAGCAGAGGTTAATATGTTGGAAAACTTTAAAAACTGTTTTCTATGAAAGAGAAAAAAGTGTTACGGTACTCAGGAAGGAAACCGGTTTGAAAGGAAGGAAAGTCCATAAACAAGAAAGACAACAACAAAGAGTTGCCTCAAACACAAAAAGTAGTAATTTGTCCTCTTTGTCTATCTTTATTAGTTTTTCCCCCTTTCTCTCATCCTCTTATACACATCCAGTAACACAGAATAAATGAAGGAAGGTGTTGAAGGAGGACACACAGGTTTATGAGTTATTGACCCAGTTACCTGCGCTGGCTTGGCCGAGCTGGCCGACTTTCACTACATACAGTAACTCACCATTCATTCACCTATAAACATTTTCCAACTTGCAGAAATAAGTAGAGATTAATGGTGTGCCGGGGACATAAATTACAAGGTGAAAGAAGAAGAAAAAACTGCCAAAGAAAAGTCATTTTCTTTCCACTGAGCTCATGTGGATTTACTCTGAGGCAAATCAGTGTGTGTTTATGAAGAAGAACAGAATATATTTTGGATTGAAGCTGCAAATTAGGTTAATTATGGCAAAATGTGCACAAACAATCAAAAATCCAACTTTCCCCCATGAAATGAGGAGATAGTAGAAACACATCGTTCAGGCTTTAATGCCTTTTTGTGTTTCCTTTATCTTAGGCAGATGAAGAGAGCATGCAGCCACATTCAAACTGGATAAATATTTGGATAAAAAGATAATAAAACACTACACTCTTCAGTGAAGTTTCTCATTATTCCACAACTTTGCAGCTACTGCTAAATGATCTGAAATAGTAACTGATATCCCCTGAGACAGCCATGTGTTCCTCATTACTAGCAAACCTAATGCTGGTAACGTAATCATATCTTAATTGGATTATTTTGTATCGTCTGTAAAGGGAACATGAATAAGAGGTGGCTGTTAGAACAAACTATAAAAGCCTCATTTATGTTTGTTGAGAACAATTGTTAGCTATAAAGTCTAGGAGTCCATTTTTAACTGTCTGTTTAATATTTGATGTCACCAAATTCATAGATTATAGATTATCTGGATTACAAATAGTGTGAGTGAATTTAGCACAAAAACATCACAAATACTGATGGAGCAAATCTTACATATTTTAATATAAAGTAAATTTAGATGTGTTGTATATTATTTCCTTTAAGTTGTTTTCTTCATCTGACAATTTATGTAACTTTTTAAAACAGACAGACCGAACCGGGTGTGCAGAGATTTCTTTTTCAGTTTTCACTCAACTATTTTGTCACTTTTAGCTCACGACACCATAAAATGCTTTTAAGGAGTGACTGTCTTAAAGTTTGCGCAATTATCCTCATGGGTGGTGGTTATGATCATGATTTGTTGATAAGAGATGACGCGGATGTGCATAAGGCAACAGCCAAATATTCACAAAAAGTATTTACTGCATGAGGCTTCAGCAGTATAAGTTTCTTTTAGTACTGTACAAAATTTCCCTTTTTTGCATCATGCCACTGTTTTGTGCAGCTATTCAATATTTTTAATTTAACTTATAGTCCATAAACAATCTGAGTTTGTCTAAGTCATAAAAAATGCATCAGTCATCAGAAGTGGACGAGTTTCCTTCTCCTTCCTTCCCAAAATTAAACTTAATAAAAACTCAGTTTTGAGCTTATTTATCACATGTACAGTGAAATATATACACAAATACATCCAGTTTGTTTTGGTCACAAAGATGGGAGAATTTCTGCTGTAATGACACTTCTTGAAACATTTTCCATCTGGGTAGAAACAGTCTTTAGTCTGGACTGCATTGAACTGCAAACTGACATTTCTTCAGAGCACAGCTGAGCTCTCGACCTTCACCAAGATTTTCAGTCAACAGAAAAATTCACACCTGAATCCTGTTGGGAATCGATGTTTTTATTTTTTTTTAATAATGACTACATTCCTGAGTCATCTCCTGAGTGTAAACCTGAGCTTTAATCTACTGGTGCATCTTGTGTTTCTGTGTACACACATCCTCTGTGTCATATAAGTGGTCTGAAGGAATGAGGGTTTAAGAGGAGCGTGGACTCATATGAACCTGTTTGAACTGCAACAATGAGTCCATCAACAGAAAATTGAATAATTGTACTTTTTAAAGAAAAAATGAGAAACCTTTGCTGTTTGCAGCTTCTCAAATGCGAGGATTTAAATATTTTTCTTAATTATACATGATAATAAACTGAATATCTTTGTATTTTGGACGGTTGATCGGACAAAACAAGACATTTAAAGATGTCACGAAATTATAGGAGGAATTTTTTTTTACTATTTTCTGGCATTTTACATTCAAAACAATTACTCAATTAATGGAAAATATAATTGTTAGTTGGAGCCTTAGTTTGAGCTGTTATGTTATATTAAATGATATAAAATGTATGTACATGTACGTTTATGCACCTAAATTAAAAGGAAAATGTAAAAAGCTGGTTTATATATAGTTACCAAACATACCTTAGGGGGGCCATAGGGGCTGTTCTTTTTTTCCACATAAAATGATTTACTCCTCATTGGAAAAATCTACAATGTATAAAAATGCAAATATTTGTCTTTTCCGAAGTTTAAATGTTGAACATAAGATGTTTCCTACATCACTGAAAAGTCATTTCTCATTATTTGTTAACTGGAGGCGTCAAGTTTCCACATCACACTTGTGTAAGTTGAGTACTGAACCACGACTGGCTCCAAACTCTCTGTGATATCACCAATCCTGCTCGTAGGCTCAGAGAAACTTTCCACTTCCAACAGATAAATGTGAAAACAGCCTTCTAGTGCCAAACTCTACACATGCATCATTCAGCACAGAGAAGCTCAAACGTTCAGCTGAAAGAACAAGAAGGGGAAACATTTGTGACTGGAGGGAGGCTTTAAAGTTCAAGCTTTATTGTCATCTGAATAGGAACCATCAGTAATCTTTGCAATGAAAGGGACTCAGTATAGTATACACAGTATATAAGCAGGTTATGTAAGATAGCTCGAAGGTTAAAACTCAAGAATAACATAAATATTAATATTGGGTCACCTTGCAGGGGAAGTCCAGATTAAAGGTGAAATGATCAGTTACATAAGAGCAGCTGTGTGTTCGTCATGGGACGCAGTTGTTTGTGCAACATCATGGTCGTATATATTTAAAAAAAGTAACAGATGCTGCTGATTTGAAACAAATGGCACACACGAGTCCTGTGGTTTGTACGTCAAACTGTGACTTTCCCTGCAGTACGAGGATGTGATTCTACTTCCTGTATTAGAACAAAATGTTTCCAGTGAATACAAATCATGTTTGGATTAGGGAGATAAAATTACACCCGCAGTCTGAATACAGCGAGAGAGACTAATTCATCTGAAAATGAAGATTTTACTGTATTTGGTGCAGAGTTTGAAACTACAAGCCATGCAATGTATCTCCGTGTTTGGTTCAACACAATGAAAAGATCAGAAAAGAACATTAAAATCCCGTTTAAATACGCACCATTACACAGGTATTGTATTAAATGTGTGAAAGAGACAGAGGGGAGAGAGAGGAGAAGATTGATATTGATCATTTTGGCTTGAAGCTGTTTGTTGCTAATAATTTAACCCTTACATACAGTTAAGGTCAAATTTGAGTCATTTTTATATTTGAAAGCAGTAAAAACACTCTGAACATGGTTTTCTTTTAACCTTATAATTGTATCACTCTTTCTTAAGTGACCTAGAATATACAAAAATGGATAAATATACTTCTGCTCTCTTAAAGCTTAATTAAGGCTTAATCACCTAATTATCAATGACTGGTGATGTCTTTATGAATGAAAAATAAGATTTGTAGTTCAGAAATGTGGTAGAGAGACTAATGAAAGGATACTGTGAAAGGCCAGAATATGAACAGCATGTAAGGAGTCAATTAAAATCCAAATATTTGCTCTATTGTAGTTCTCATCAGCAGTCAGGCGATGGTAACTAAAAGGAAGAAGGAAAGAGATACAAAGACATGACTTTTGTCATCTGGCCAATGTGCATTAATTAGCCGTTCCCACGCCATGTACTCATTACCGCTACTTTCATAGATCACTAGAGGTGTCGTGTATCACTCCCTAAAGGACACACACATGCAAACACACACGCACGCGCACACACACACACACAGCCCACAGCCATATGAGCTGTTGGATAAGAGCCAGGTTCGTGAGCGGTGTCATCTACGTGACAGTCTGCAGCCACAATGGCTCTTTGTCTGTGCAAGTGAAACCAAAGCACCCAAAAGCAACTCATGTAAGATAAACTTAGACTGTGCTGGTCCTGCAGAGCTCTGTCTGTCTGTCTGTGTCTGTCTGTGTCTTGGTGATCGCTACGGAAGGACACTGTTTTACATGTTTTAGCCCCATTGAAGCATATTACAAGTTTTCATCAGTTCTTTTAACTTTCTTTATCTTTGTTACCATCTGATCCCCCCAAAAAAGATAAAAACTAACAATGAACAAGTATTGTCTGTGTAGATAAGGGCTGATACAGCTTATTTCTCCCTCTCCATAGAGCTCCATTGTTGTCCCAAAACTATTTAAACAAACATTTTATTGGGGCACAGTGTTGTTCTGGGTGACATTTTCAACAAGGACACTGTACAGTAGTTAATTTTAATCCCACACACATCATCCTGCTGCTGGAAGATCATTACTGCAGTAGATGATAGTAGTCCCTAAAAATGCACAGTTTACAAGCCTTTTTTTCTCCTACATTTGACACATATTTTTAAAGTTTGACATGTTTAGTAGGAGCTTGGGGCTAAGTGCATCAACAAGGTCAGATAGTATTGAGAGGCACATAGTTGGTTTTGGTCTTTTCATGGGATTTGTTGATGAGACCTAGATATTGTAAATAGTGGCAGCCTAATCATTTAATGTGCTGTTGAAGTCAATTTTAGACTTTAAGTCTTTACTTTACAAACATGAAATAAAAAAATATGACACGCAACAGACTTCTTTCAGTTAAAATTTTAGACAGACAATTTGGCAAGTGGCCACATTTATCTCTCATTTTGTTGGCCAAAAGGCATTCAAATATGAGTTTCTGTGTGTCAAGAATTTGAACAACTTGTAGATGTAGCCATATACAGTATATCAAGAAATACAGTGCTTATCTGGAGACAAAACCTTTTTGTAGTTTTTAAAGCAAAGCAGTTGGTGATACAAATTAGAAATGGAAATTAGGAACTAAAACCTGTGAATGTTGATTCTTTGGCAGCAGGTTTCACCACAATTTAGACTCAATATTTTAGCTTTAGAAATGGAGTTCATCATGAAGTAATAGCATCACGCTACTCAGTGACAAAGACACCAGCAGAGACTCACAGCTGCAGTAACACATGATGATCTTGTATTAAACAAAACAAAATAAATAAATGGCCTTAATTTAGATCAACTACTGTATCTGCAGCAAGCTTAAAGTCTGCAGGACCAGCAGGTGGTTCCACTGAAAAACATGACAGAACGGATGCTGCAGTTTACTGTAACAACATGATGTGTTGTTACAGTAAACTGTGAGTTTGTATGTATTCGTGCAAACTCTCTCGTGCTATCGTTCCATCTTAATGCACCATTAGACTTCCGTTCATCACCACCTGTACTCTATGTTCATTTACTTCATCACCTGACTCTTGTTTTAAGGATATTATTCTGTTATGATTAATATCCACTAAACCATTTTACCATTATTATGTTTAACTGGTGAATCATTTCTATTCTGATAAAAGTGTTCAGGATATTGTTAGGGAAATGTGGAACAGACAAAAAGAAAAACTTGATAATTTAATTGTATGGTGCAACTTTGGGAAAGATTATTTAAAAAAAATCATGAATAGGAGAAGCTGGAAGGCGTCAGAAAGATACAAAAATAGAACTAAAAACTGTTTCCCACCATGTTTATTGTCTATTTTCATATATTTACTGTGATAACAACAATAAAACTTGTCTGCTGTGCTCTTCACACTGCAGACTACCTGTCTGATGAGTCACTCCTCCGTGGGAGGCTGCTGTTGTACTTGATCCAATAATGCCTGACACGACATCATCATTTTAACAAGTAAACATCGGCAGTAAGTGCTAATGAAGTGAAGACATAGTAATCAAAATGATTGTACAACCTGTGCAAATGTACAGCTACCTAATGGATTATTATTAAGTTTTGTATAAACACGGATGGATGGATGGATGGATGGATGGATGGATGGATGGATGGATAGATGGATAGATAGAGAGATGGATAGATGGAGAGATACAGGTGCTGTGTGTAAGTGCAGCCTCACAGAGCTGTGAGCATGGCTGTAGATTTTTTGTCTTGTTTTAAACCAAATAATCTGTAAAATTTGGAGAGAAAAGGGAAATTTAAAACAGCTGCAGCCTTTTTATCTATTTTGCAACTACAAGCAGTTTCACTGCTGGAACCAAATTGAACCCACAGGCAAGAAAGAAAGCAAATCAATTCCTCAAAACAAAAAGCCTTTATCTTTTCCATTTTTGTGTGTGTTGGTGATTTATGATCTGAATTTCCTTCACATCCACTGTGACTATACTAGAGAGTCATGTAATGCTTTAAAGATGAAAGACATGAAGACATTTTCTTATTCATTTGTTTCTAACAGAAGGATTTAAATCATGGAGACGACCAGTGAATTCCAGCAGTGTGACTCATTTCCAACAAAGTGTCAAAGGACGATTTACTCGGAGGCGTGACACATCAGACTGACACTCATTAATTAATTACATGACTCCTTCTGTCACGCAGAGAGATTGTTTCTTAAAACTCTGGCAGAGATGGACCTAGTGTATATTCCTGTGCACTGTCGCTCATGGAGGTCCTCTTTCACATCTGGATAAGGAATGTTTGATGTACATTTGCCCACACACAGACACACACACACAAATAACCAAAGCTAAATATTACCTCAGAGGTGTCACTGTCACCAGTGTGCTGCTGGGAAACGACTGTCTCTCAGCTGTTACATCATCTGAGCCCCTGATGTCCAGCATTTTAGGGAACCACAAGTGATTTTTCTAGAGATTTATGTTTGTACACAGCAGTGGTTGTTGTTAAATTGTGAAAATCCTCTGAGTTAGCAGAGTTAGTTGTAATGTTAGGTTACAGGTCCTTTTGATAACACATTACGACAGAGGCACATTTCAGAAGTGGTGCAATTGTATAAAAAATAAATGGAAAGTCAAGATAAGACGTGAACTCACTCAGGGAGGGTTTCAAATATTAATGCTTATTCGGGGATTTTATGAATCTGCTTCATAAACATTCAGAGATAAGAGGAAAACAGAGAAGGACTGGAGGTAAATGACAAGAGAAAGTTGAGTCTGTGGTGAGTTCAGTCAGACGCTGAGCTGAACACAAACACACACAAACACATAGATTACAGCTAACGTCTGTACAGTGAGTCGGTCAAATGTGGTGAATCAACTGCACATCTTTATCTCACATGCAAATGTGACAGTTGGGATGTTTTTGAGCCAATGGGTGTATCGTACAACTCACAGTAGAGATGTGTGCTGTAGCAACACGCTCCAGTTTAACATTTAATTTTGACAGTCTCAAGTGTTTTCAGAACCTGTGCGAGCTCCACTTATTTTCCTCCAGGCTGTCTCTGTGTGTTCATCACGTGGAGTCAAAACAACTCAGATTATCCACAAATCTAACCTACTTTCAAATATCTTATACTTGATTTGTGTCCTGTGACATAAGTTGCTGCCACAGTGGTCATAGATACTTACTAATACCCCAAATTGCTCCTGATAGCTGCACTAATGGTGTGTGAATGGTTAGTCTTCCTCTGATGAGCAGGTTGACACCCTGCATGGTAGCCCCTGTCATCAGTGTATGAATGTGTGTGTGAATGGGTGAATGTGACATGGAGTGGTCAAAAAGACTAGAAAGTAAAATCTATTTACTGTTTACCTCAGCAGAGAGCACAGACAGAGTTCAATTAACCCTTTTTATTTCCCAAGTCGCAAATACCAAACCAAAAGTCACATGTGCTGCCCGGCACTCAGGCACACGACTCTCCAAAATATACAAACTTAAAGCTCTTCAGCTCGGGCGATTACTTCAATCTTTTTGTGCAACCTCATCTCTGTTCGCCCACTACTGCAGTGAAACCAGAGAGCTTGATTAGTCAACTCACTCCAGCTGTGCCAATCATCTCACCTGGCGCTTCCCCTGCTGAGCCAGCTCGGCCCAGCTTCTCTCTCCTACAGCTGACTGCCCGATCCACACCTACCTCCAAATATCCACTCACCTTTGTTTCTGTTTGGCTGTTGACTTTGTTTGTATTCATGCAGTCAGTAAATTATTATATCTACAATTTTAATGAAGGTAACACCCAGAACGCTGTGAATCATGCATCACTACGTGTGGACACATGAAATAAAAATGGAGAACAGAAGCAGAATTTCTCCTGCAGTAAGTTTACCTGCAATAGTCTCATAATACCCGACATCCGAGGTCTCTGACTACCGAAGTCCATGTCCGGATCTACCATACGGGCAATCTGGACGAGTGCCCAGAGGCCTTTGAGCAGAACGGATCCCGCAGTGATGGAAGAAAAATAAAAACAGAAATACGACACATGGCTTGACCCACTCTCTTGATGTTGATCATTATGGTCACTGTCGGAAACCTACTATGTCCAAAACAAAATATGGAGTTACAAGGTTTCCACCTGACAGCAACATTATCCATTCAGAATAAAATAAAAGCTGTTTGGGGGACATGAGCTTCACAGCCCAGGGGCCCTGGGGGTGTTGATGCAGCCCTGCCGAAGTCTAGGGATTTATAAATATATGGAGGATGCTTAAATGGCAGCTAACAAATCTGCGCCCCTTAAAATTGGTTCTGCAGTGAAACCTGGGAGACTGTTTAAACGCTTGGCTCATATAGACTGATCTGTGAGTTTATAACCAAAATAACTTCTTGTGTTGCTTGTTTGAACTATCTGGTGTCCTGCTGACACCCTACATGTCCATCACGTTGACGTGTCTCTGCAGAGAATAAGTGAGAGTGAAGGCCTGTGTTTGTAAAAGGAGGTGAGCTCAGCTGTGAATGTCGGCTATGAAATCTCTGCTCGCCCAAACAGGAGGATGATGATGTCATCAGGACAAACACTCTCCTCTGTGTTTCCAGGCGGTGGTTTCACTCCGTGTGTTTAACATCCAAAACACACCAGGTTCACCACACATCCCCCTCTGAGGGCTTTCAACATCATCGCTGTCTGTTCCCCTCGGTCGGTTGTATTTCCCCCGAAACTGGATGTCCATTAAGTTTCCGAGGAGTGCCAGGGTTGTTATGGCTGCAGTCACACGGTGTTAATCAAAACACAGGCATCGCTGACTGATGGCGGGGAGAATAATAAGCTAAAGCAAACAATCCCTGTATGTAGTGTAGTATTTATCCAGGGTTCCTAGGAGGAGGCGCATTTCTTGATCCACTACCACGAACTCCTGAATGAAGTGCAAAGGTCACCATTCATCAAACCTGTCACGACTGGCCTCCAGAAAAAAACACATCAACAACGACTGCACTGGCAAGATATTTAGTGAAACTGGTTGTCGGTTTTCAGGAAGATTCGTTGTGATGTTTGTGAGACAGAGAAGAGTCATGCTAAATAAAAGCAGCTGTCAGCTTAACTAGGATGAAAACTGATGTAAGGAATGTTGGCATACGATCAAACACACATTAAGGTGCTCAGAAGGTTAAGGTGCTTAAAATCTTCATTTAAGTGTTGCTTTAGTCCGACGCACCTGCCACATATTCAGGTGTGCAGATAGTTTTTTAGTTTTTTTTGGGTAATAGCTTTTTTCTCTGCATTGAAAATAAAAAGTGGAATTATAATCAGCTCTCTAAACAGTGGAAGAAACAGCGTCAGAGGGTCTATGTGTGTGTGTGTGTGTGTGTGTGTGTGTGTGTGTGTGTGTGTGTCTGTGTGTGTATGTGTGTAACCTTGGTGTGCCAAGTGCTGACCCAGTTTCTCTGCTGTGGGTTGGCATCACCTGCGAGCAGCAACCGAGTGCACAGAGAGTCATTCACACCACTGCAAACACACTCAAACCAAAACCAACATGATTGTGTTTGAATCTGCACATCCATGAGAGTCAGCTACCATAGAAACCTGTTGTGAGCATTTTTGTGTGTGTGTGTTTGTGTGTTGACTCTGGCTGTCTGAAAGAGAGACTCGGAGATCTTTAAACCGTTTTGGATTATTTTGTGGCAGTCCTGGGTCGCCATGAAAAGGCCATTTTCCAGCCTGTTTATCCAAAACACACACACACATATAAAAATTCAATTTCTTGTGATTAAAAATAAGCAGAAATCGGTGCACTTTAGTCTTTGATGATGAGCAGTTTGACTCGCTCATGTATGTTTTCTGACACACATTTGCAAAAACACATGCAGTGAGAAATATGAGCTTTATTTGAACAAATGCGCACAAAGTCACTTAAAAGAAAAACATTGTTATTCCTAAATACACATTGTGTGTTTGTGCGTGTGTGTGTGTCTGCCAAGCTTTTGCATAGTCATTGTGGAATTCGTGGAGGAGGAATATTTAAATGGCGGAGGAAGATCAAGTAACAAAATATGTTTTTATTCAACACTGAAATGTAAAATCAAGCTTTCACAGAGGGCTCTAATCAGGGAGCAGATTTACATGAAAGAGAAATTTAATTTTCATTAATCAAGTGAAATATAATTAAATGTTTAGTTGCAGTAAAATCTGCTCAGTTTACACACTGCACAGTTGAACAGCAAACATCAAACCTATTAAACCTATTTCTGTCTATTCCTATTGAAGTCATCTTGTTTTCAAGCTTATGTGCAGCTACATAGCTTTTCCCTCCTACGAATGCCCTTTTTAGCTTTAAAAATGCATCAAATTAAATTGACATCAAATTAAATGACTCCCAGTATTTGAAGATATTGCTGCTACTACTGACAATCTCACTAAGATCCACGCAGCTTTCATTTCATTTCAGCTCAGTCAGTATGCATACAGTACGTCTCTGGTGGGCGCCCAATTGGCCCAGGTGTTAAGCTGCCAACTGTGAACTGGCATGTCGTCGGTTCAGATCAGCCAGAGGACTTTAGTTGCACCCTCTATCACCATGTCTCTCTCTCTTCGTCAGCTCTCTACTGTCGCCAAGAACCCCAACAATCCCAGCATGTATCTTTTTTAACATTTTTATTCATTTTTCTGAAGTGACAGCATCCTCAACATTTGTATCTGTGAGCTTTGGCAGTCAGAAGTCATTTGTTACTGTAACTGTCGAAGAAAGAAAGATGGCTAACACCAGCTACAGGAGCTCCACTGTGGCTCTCAGCAGGTGTTGAAACAACATGAATGTAAAGTAACATCTATCTGGAATGTGTGCTAACACAACACAGCAGCTTCCACTTTCTGAGTGAAATACCAACTTTACAGCGTGACGGGTCCTCCCAGATATTTAAAGTTAAAGCTGCAGACATCTTACATAGCTTACAGGTGTTATCCAACTCTATGTTACAACAAGTCTTTCTAATTGAATTGCCTCCAGATCCACAAATTACCACTTTGTTAAGGTTAGGGGGTCTTTGTCATCATGGTTACAATAGCCAAATTTGGGGAATGACTTTGGTCATAATTAAAAGAAACCAGTCGTGACTTTCAGTTTTAAGTCCTTTTCTCTGGAAGTACAAAAGTCATAATTCCCATGGCTGATGGAGGGTTTCTTCACTTTAATGTAAACTAATGTTTTCAGATGTTTGCTAAAACATCTGATGCTGTTATTTTTTGTAGGAGGATGAACTCCTACGTATATTAGACTTGTCTCCTTGTCTCTAAAATGTCAGCTGCTGCCATGAGAAACACCTACAAGGTGTTAAAAGCTTAAAGCTTAGACAATGTTTCCTGAAATATCTCCAAAAACTGTTTCATCCTCTTTTGAATAATGAAAAAAGAAAAGAAAAAAACCCTGCAGAATCATTATAGTTTATGGTATAGAAATGAAATTTTACTTTAAATTATTCACAGAAACTATAGGCCTTTAAAATTTAATATAAATCTATACATAATTTCAGGCTGTATTCCAGCATCATGAAGCCCGTCACTGTGAACACCTGAATGATGCTCACGTGCCTCAGAAACTGTGTGCACCTGAAGGGGGTGAACACCAAGACAAAATACACCCCTAACTTTCAGTTTGTGTGTCATGATAATTGTAGAGTGTAGAGAGAAAAAAGACAGTTAACAAAACTTAACGTGACATGACACAAAGATTATAAAGCAGAGAGACAAAACAGTAACAACAAGAAACAGGTGGATGGGAAATAATACAGGTAAAACCAGAAAAAGAGGAAAAGATGGACGGAAAGAAAGGTCATTAAAAAAAAAAGACTAAATACCGTGAGATTAACAAGGGATTGCCGCAGGCAGGAGAGAAGAGGAAGGAGAGATACTTTATCAGCGAGGAATGTTGTTGTTATGGAAAAGAAAGCTTGGCCTCGAGCCCTTCATCAAAGCAGTTTCTGCCTCACACACAAACACACACATTCATCTTATAATCCTGAGTGTTTTCACTGTCTGCATTCATTCACTAAACAATGTGCAGACAGAAATACACACACACAAACACACACACGCATTTCAGAAGAGTGGAAAGTGTGTTGCATGACTTTCTGTTTTGCTGATCTGAAACTGTGCATGTTTGCTGGCCTCTGCATGTACACTTGGGTTTGTCCCCACATGTCAGTTCATGTGCATGTGAGATGTATGTGTCTTTACCTTCACACACTACAGTAAGTATGTATATGTGCGTGTTTGCCCTTTGCCCCGTGTTCTTGTGTTCTCTCGGGTTTTCAGGCTTGTCGTCATTGTGCTTCTTTTGTCTGCAGCTGCTTTGTTCCCCTAATGGTTGTTCAGTAAAACAGCAGCAGGTTTTGTGTCTCAACACTGCTGGACAATATGAACCAGGCTAGAGCTACATAACCGTCAGAAGACCCAAACAAAGAAGTGCATGGAGCACTAATCGTCAGGACAAAGAGGGAGCATCACCCACTCAACCATAACCACTCTCACCAAAACCCGAACCCATCTCCCGGGCCTCTGCAGCCCCCAGCCCACCTGTTCTCCACACCTATTCAAAGGACACATCATTTACCCTTTATGATTATGATTATTATTAGTAGTATTAGTTTTATACTGTTATGCTGTTGGAAATGTATACTAAACATGGTCAAAGCTCCACATCTTGAGGTGAATGAAAAAATGCTCCCTGCAAGATAAAAGCTCTGGTTTCAACCTGCTCTGAACCATTTGTTTGCAGTGTTTTTTTCCTCTTTCCAGATGAGATGACATCACCCTGTGCATTTACATAAATAGCTGTCCGTTCTGTAACCTTTATTGCTGAGGTTGTCCATGATGTCCACTTACATCATTCGAATCAGGCTCAAACATGTACAGATGTAGTTTAGTAGTTGGCAGAACAGTTGGAGGTGATATCTCATAATAACTCTCTCACAGACCTTGTTTTAAAATTTGTCTTGGGTGATTGGATGAGCAGCCATACCGTATCTTTGTTTCGTGTCTTGGGCTGAAGAATCGTCTATTTGTAAATTGAGTAAAAGTTCATTCTTAACTCTGGAAACATTAGTTTAATAAAATAATCTTAACTCCAAATCCGCGCTGAGCTTTCAAACTTTGGTCACATGATAACAGGTGTTCACACGTGGGGAGAAAATGTAACCTCTGTTTCTGTCCATCACCATGACAACTAAAAGGACTCTGATGTAAGGTGTAGTTGAAAGCCCTGCGGAACAAGCTAGTCAATCCACATTGAGTTCAGATGAGGTAAGACTCTTTGGATGTGTGTCATGGTCAGGGTTCACAAACATCAGAGGTTTGTCTTCCTGTTGTCCGTCGTTAGGAGAATTTAGCACACACACATTTCTGCACCTTCAACGGATGAGCAGCTGTTGAAAGATTGATTAGTGAGACAAAGTGAGTTATCTCATTGGTTAGTTTATGTGTAATTTCACTGTGAGAGAAGATCGACATCTTTCAGAGCGAGCCAGCGATGTCAGATTGAAGTCGTGTTTATAAAGCCGAGTTCAAATCGAGGACACTGACGATTTGGTGGGTGGATGCAGAAGATGACTCTGCTCTCAGGCATGAGCAGGTCGGTCAGTGATCATCCATGTGAGGAGGGGTGTGGGTGTATGTTTGTATATCCGCCCAGTTTCAGATGATCCTTTTACACCAAAGGAACTTCCAGGAATTTGACTTTTTAGAAACTTAGAGTCTGGTTTCAGTTTCTGATGTCTCTGTGACATTTTCTTGCCATGTGGTTGTAGAACTCAGTTCAGATCCTTCACCTTTAAACATATTGCCTGTCTAGCATTTTCAGTTTCCTGTTTATCAGTCTAATTTGTCTAAAAATCATGGTAATTCAGACAGGTTGGAAAAGAAAACAGGAAAGGTTTTTTTTAGTTCCTGGAATTTTTTTTTTTTGGTTTAAAAAATAGGGAACAGATGGGATTCCCTTTTCTTTCTTTTTCTTGCCAGGATTTTACATTTGTAAACTGGAGCTTCCTATTATCTGACCCTTTGAGAACTTTCTTGGCAAAAGGGACGTTGGCATTTGCCCAAAATGGTTTACTGATATGTTGTTGTACCTGGAGTTTGATTTTGTACCACCTCATAAAGGATGCTGAAATGTAATACTTGTCTCCAAAAAGGGCGGAGGACAGTGGAAACAAAGCAGAGCCCAGGACAGCTGCTGTAAGTTAAGTTATGGGTTCTAGTAATGGAAAAAAACACAGCAAATGTCAGTTTTGAAGAACCAGTCTAACTTTTCAGGAAGTAAGATTGCTCATTTATTTCAAAAACCCACAGCTAGATGAAAAGATCCTCATTTCATGGACTGGCAACAGGGATGAACTGAAAAATCAACACACTCTAACAACTCTACAGCCGTCTTATTTCTACATTGTAAGTTAAAGTCGTACATGACAAAATCTAAAAGTCAGGTACGCTCTGTGCAGAGGTGAATTAAGTATGTTTTTGGCTAAGTATGTTTTTGTAGATTTATATCCTACCATTCAGCCACTAAACAACCATATCACTTCACCCAGCAGTTATTTGTCAGGGAAGAGTGTCATCTCCATCTTTTCTCATATTTAGAGCTCTTAACATTAGCCCCCACATGTTTTTTGAAACATTGGTTCAATTTTTGGTGATTTTGTCATTTGCTCTGTTTTTGTGGCGTGTGTGTCGGTATTGTCCACAGTTAAGGTTCCTTTTTAAATTATACATTCATTAACTGCAGGGGGTAGGGAGACTGCAGACACCCAAACACACTCACATATACATCTATAAGTGTATTTGAGTATGTTGATCCCTTTGTGGAGCGGAACCTTCACATTGACCTATTTTCATTTAATAAACTAGCGCTCTTTTCTATTTTGCTTCATATTTCCACCCCCTCTTCATGCTGTATGACTCACTGTTCAGTCTTCACTGCTTCCTCTGACACACCATAAAATTCTCCTTTTTAAGAGCCATATATTAATCGACTTTGTAATACATCAGGTGTGTCTACAAAATCCTGACAATCATTAACAGGTAATAAGTGACTCAGTTCACTAAAAGAACACCATGACCTTCATTTCACTGAATTAACCACTTCTCTGTTTGTCCTCAGCTCACTCTCTAGGGAGGAGGACGTTTTTATATCTCTTACTTATATAAAAGTATCATTATTTTTTCAGAATCGGATTGTGACAGGAAACTGTCAATTATTTTATGATTTTACTTTAAGATTGTATGATGATGAAGAGGAGGAGGAAAATTTGATCAAAAAGCACATTTTATGTATTGCAAAAAAGTAATGACGGAAAATGATGGACATGATTTTACAAATTATGATTAAAGATAATTTAAAATCTTGAAAATATGAAATTTTTGTTTTCTAATATGTTTATCTTATTGTCAACAAACCTTGTGTAGATCCAAACCAACAATGAATTGATAATGATATATTGTAGATCTCCGTTGTTGTCCAAAAACTATTTAAAACACATCAATTAGCCACACCTCTACACTGGGTGATACGTTCCTTCACCGCGAAGATTACGGTCATGTTAGTTTAATAACAATGATAGTTTCCAGAAGTGTAAGGCAGCTAGTAGTAGTAGTGGGCTAAGGTCTAGCATTACTCAACATATATATTCATAACATTGGCATATCTCTTAATACATGCAATTTACATTTTTATGCAGATGATACTCTTTTATACAGTTCAGTAAACTCTATTCAGTCACACTCATTTAATACCCTACAGCAGTAGTCACCAACCCTGCTCCTGCAGAGCTACTGCCCTGCATAGATATCTCCCCACTCTAACACACCTGATTGTAATAATTAACTTATTATCAAGCCCCCTTGACAAGCTGGGTTGGTGACCATTACCCTACAGTGTACCTTTTCTGACCTTAAACTTGTTTTAAATGCGTATAAAATAAATGATGATGTTTTTCTCAAGAGCTACGGAAGTTGACATTAGTCTTCAGATGATATGCCCCTTCATCACGAAGATTACAGCCCCATTTGTTTGTTTAATGGCTCCAAACACAGATAACAAAATCCACATTTTCCCCCAGAGAGTAACTCAGCGCACGAGCAGGAATGCAGACTGTTTACAGAGCGTTTCTACTTTGTTGTGTTGAAAAAAACAACCTTTTGAGTTTGTACTTGGCCATAAATCGTTCAAAACATAAAGTCAAGAGATTCTGATGAATGCTAAATAATGTCTAACTGGGTTTATTCAGTGTTTTTTCAGGTAATAAAATTATGCGTGTCAATCATCTTTATGTCACTCTTTATGTTATTTTAATGGTAAGTCTGTTTCTTATAATTAATGAGAGCTGCTGTGTGTTTTGGATCTCACAGTAGTTGCAGCTAATAGAAAATATATTCACTGGCCAGTTTCCTTCTTTGACTTCTTTGGGGATAGTCCCTCAAGCTGCACGTGTATTTGAAATAAATTTACAGCTGGAATGTTTTTGGCTTTCCGGTGCTCGTGTGGCAGGAAAGGTGTCGGTGTTATTCCTCCGTTCATAAGGACTCAGAGAGAGAGAGCAGCTCCTCTTAGGCTGACAGCAATGAGATTGAACATCACTGTTTGTTGACGTGAATAAGACTGACTATGACAGAGCTGCTAGTTTGGATAGATTATGCATGTAGAGGCTTGGACGTCTGAGAGTTACTGTATATGAAATCACAGATGAAGCTCTGTTTGGCCCCAGCAGCTACCGCAACATCAAGGCCAGCAGGGAGCGAGGCCAGCAAATGAGTTTGGCCATCAAAAGGAAAGAGGGGGGGCTTGTTTGGAGGGTAATGAGTTTCAACCCAGCGACCCACCTAGGCTATATGTTTTCATACAGAGCTTATTTTGTTCATGTCACACCCTCACATGCAGGCATCAAACATTTCCGCCCCCTGCCCCCCGCCCCATTCCTGCACCACTCCACCCATCGTCTTTCTTTACCTGAATTCATCTCTCACGTTTCAGGTTTATTTTGCTAGCTTTAACTGCTGTTTACCCTCCTCTCCTGCGGTGGTTGAAGTGCATGTTTCTGCTCTACAGGGAGCGTTTGGACTGTGATTAGGGGAGGAAGGTTTGAGGTAAACAAGCCAGAATTCAGGTCAAATATTCTCCAAGTTGCACTCTGAAAATAGATTCAAAACAGAGCTACAGTACTGTGGGTGGAGTTTTCTTACAATGAAGATGCTTTCATCTGACAGTCGACAATGAATAGCTTTGCACAACAGGAGTAGCTTCACTTTTCCTGCATGTCCATCTGTGTGTTTTTATATGCCCTGTGGGTATTTATGCATTTCATCTGTCATAATCTTTTAACGGGCTTTCCTCAGAATGAGATCTCAGGTATTTCCTCTGTAAAAGTCAGCTGCAGCTGCTGTGTCACACATGCACGTGCGTTGGTGTTAACATGTCTGCATGCCAGCCTGCAGACTTTTTTTTGCATAATTATCGCCTACAGGAGCTATAAACAGCCGCCACACGCCAGGTCTGCATTTTGTTTGGTCTAACAAACAGAATATGTAGGTCAGTCTGTACTTACATCAGTGTTATTACTCACACGTTCTGTTATCTTCAACTCTAAATGTAAAACACAGTATTTAAACAGGTGGATGATGTGAAAAATGCACTCTTGCACATCTGGTGTGTATATTTGACCTTCTGCAGACTAAAACACAGTGTTTTTCCTCACGTTCCTGTCATATTCTTGTTTTTGACTTATGACTTGTTTATGCATTTATTTATTTAAATGCTTTGCGTAATCTCCGTCCATTCTGTTTCTTTTCTTAACCAGTGTTTTTCTTGCAGTGGTGTGTCTGTTTGGCTGTTTTGACTGGGATGGGTCAAACAAAAGATGGATGTGAATACTGAGAGAAAAAAAGAAATTATAACCTTCCTCCTTTAAATCACTGTTTTTTAGCCCTGATGCAAAAACATCACAAGGTCAAGGAAAGTGGAAACGGATAAAAATGAAAACCAGAGTGCTCAGATCATTTACACTAAGAAACATGAAGATGTGATGATATATATTTAAATCTTTATTCATCAAGAATTGAATGGACTAAAACTATACAATAAATAATTTACAAACCTTTACTAAGCAGCCAGATATTTACCATAGATGTTAAAATAGCCTAAATAATTTAAATCAATGAATTAAAAAGGCCCAATAAAGCAGTACAGAACACAATCAATTCAATCATTCAAATACATGAAAACAAACAGTAGGGATCAATATTATGATGTTTATACAGTCATCTCAGTTTTTGGGGTTTTGATTCCTCATTCCTGTAAGAGTAATGCTTCTCTGAATGAAAAATGAAACTAATTACCAGTGTGCACTTACAAATGATTAAACATTTTACCCCTGATACCTGTCAGATTTAGTCGTTTTCAAGCAAATATGATAATACAAGTTTTTCCACTGATGGTTGATTGTAGAAATGGTCACCGAAGACAAAATCATGTATAGATAAGACAGAAATGATTGTTTCTCAAGAGATACAAGAAGTGGTATTTTGTGTCAGTTCTAGTCTCCCTCTCTCTTTCTCTCTCGTGCACACAGACAATGGAGACCCCAGGGACGGGAAAGGGAGAAGCTTGAAAACCAGGTCACTCGACGATGTTAACTTTGAACACACGAGGACATTTGATCTGCAGCCAGCACCTCTGTTTACTTCCTCACAGCACTACTACAGTGTCTGTCACACATAACTGTAAAAACTATTTGTGGTTTTAGGGAGAGGTGCATGCTGGGACTAAATCTTGGCGAACAATAGCTGTGTGCAGGCAATTGAGCTGTCTCGTCATTGCAGTGCGGTCGCTAAGTTTGGTATCCTCGTGCTTGTTCAGCGATTGTATCTGGCAAGCTGCACTAAGGCTGGAGACTGCACAGGAGTACTGGGTGGATAAACTGAACTTAATATTTTCTTAGTTTTAGGCTAATAACTTCATCTATGATTCTCTTTTTTCCAAGGTTAAATAAACTAGATTTAACTTGTTAATAAGGTTAATAACTAAGATTGTTTAACTTTGGACAGTCTAAGTCTAAGTGTCTTTATGTTAAACAAGGATAAACATGCCCTGAGTCTTATAATCTCACTCCTGAAATAAAGCAAATAAGCACATTCCCAAAATTCTTAACCTGTTTCTTGAATGAAGCAACAGCAGTAGCGATAATGTTAGAACTAATATTTGTTATAATTATCAGTTTCCTGCAGACCTGAGACTCATGAGCCAAATCACTTCACACCTACAGCAAAACAAACTGAATGTGTTGGAAGAATGAAAAGCAAGCGAGCATTAGAGAAAGAAAGAAAGTTTGGTCAACTCTGCAGAATCATAGACTTGGTATGTTTACTGGTTTCCAAGATGTGGCTATGGATTTTTTTGCTGGTAGAAAACAACATGTTTTTAATAGTGATTTTTGTGATGTGAGCCAAATAAATAAATTAAATGTTTTACGTGTTTTTTTTTTGTCCTTGACTGTAAAATTTGAAATCCACAACCTTTACATATTTTTCAAACATGTTTGTAACGGAGGTTTGGATACACACACAGCACTCCTAAGTAGATCGATCTATTGGTTTCACTCTGCATAAGAGATTTGTTGACAATAAGAAAAATATAGAAAATATTTTCTATATATATTTAGGTATTTGTCAACCAGCTGATTATCTAACAGCATGTGGGACATCAAACAAAATCATTAAAAGCAATGTAATACACTTAATTATGAGTCAGCTGCTTAGATGTACTTGGGTCGTGTCTTCTTTTTCTCTCCATTGTTTTTTGCTTCATGTGTCCCTCCCCAAGCAAACCCTTTGATGCAGTTGCTAGGCAACCTCTGCTCTCTCTCTCTCTCTCTGCCCTTTTTTCTCTCCAAGCAGCCAGCGAGCTCGTCTTGACAGACTGAGTGAATGATGTAAGTCTGCTGTAACAGATTCAGTAACATGTGAATGTTACACTCATGTAAAGCTGAGTTGTCATTCACGTTACGCTGGTGTAATATTTTATATCAAACCCACTTGTCTTCCTGTATCTCAGCCAGAGCTATTTGAAATAAATCTTATCACACTGACCTTAAAAGACCCTGTCAGCAGGTCGTTGGTGCCCCGGTGTTTGCATCGAATTGAAAGCTATGATTTAAGATGTTTTGGAAGCGGGAGTCTCTGATATTGTGTGCAGTGTAATGAGGAACCATTTCACTGGAAAGGCTGGAGTAATCCCTTCACATTTAATCCCATTCAAATTATTTGGTCTCATTTAAAAAATATTGCAGCAAGGCAGCAATTACCTACTAAGAAACTTCTCTGTGTGTTGTAAAATGTTTCCATAAAGAATGACATTCTTCTACCGATGCTGCAGAAGATTAAGTTTTAATTGTATATCCCCAAATCACAACAGATATTATCTCAAGGCACTTTTCACAGAGCAGGTCTACACTGTACTCTTTAATTTACAGAGACCCAACATTCCCCCATGAGCAAGTATTTGGCAACAGCGGCAAGGAAAAACTCCCCTTTAACGGGAAGAAACCTCAAGCAGACCCAGCCTGTAGGTGGGTGGTCATCTGCTTGACGAGTTGGGTTGAGAGAGAAAGATAAAACGAATTTCTCAGCCTGATGGCAAAACACATGACGGCAAATACCCTCAGTTACTGGTTTATCAGGTATACCTATCTAAAAATAAAGCAGGCCTAGTAAAAAATCCTATTTTAACAAAGGTTTTTGAGATGTGTTAATTCAAGTTGGTGCTGAATATTTTAACCTCTATGAAAATGGGATTTATGGGAGGTTTGTTGTATTAGACTGTATTATTTTAACTAGGAGCATCTGATAAACTACTAACACTAGCATCTATCATTTCTACTACAATGTTTTCATCTCTTTTGCTACTTTTTCTCAATCTCTCATTTGTTTATGGGTCATTTCTCATCCACCATATGTGAAGAGATGCATCAATAAAACACATCACACCCACACACAAATCTAAATGTCCATTCAAATCCAAACCAAATACCAGGAAGAGTGAATAAATAAACACAAAGGCAGCTGAAGCTCTCAAGTTTGAGACAAAAATAAGTGTGTGTAACATCTACAGCAGCCCACATTTTTACAAAGCTCCTGAATAATTCAACAGCACTCACATCCCCATGCAAATATCTTTCAAAAAGAAAAAGAGAGGAACTAACAGCAACAACAACATATAAATAAATAAACAACTGATCTAAATTATTATATTGTGAAAGGTAAGGTCTCAATTTGATCTCTTCACAGTCGGGAAAGTCGCCATTTTCTCACTGAAGTATTTTAGTTTTTACACATTTTATTGTATTTTATTGTTTGTTTGCAACCTGTGTTTTGTTCAATGTTTGTTTTTTATTAAATATATGTAAAGTACCTTGAGCTGCATATGAAAGGTGCTATAGAAATAAAGTTGATCATCATTATTAAAAAGTAGTTGCTCTTCTGGACTCATTCATATAAAGTTTATATTTTAAATTTTATTTTTTGAATGAAAAAATATCCTCATCTGCTTTTGTATATCATAGCTTTACACTGCTCAAATTTCCCACAGGGATCAATTCAGTATTATAAATATATAAATAGATAGATGGATGGATGGATAGATAGATAGATAGATAGATAGATAGATAGATAGATAGATAGATAGATGGATAGATAGATAGATAGATAGATAGATAGATAGATAGATAGATAGATTATTTTTAGTTATAAAGCACTTTGAACTGCATTTATTGTATGAACGGTGTGATACAAATTAAGTTATTATTATTATTATTATCATTATTATCATCCTGGAAGAGACCACTCCCATCAGGATAGAAATGTTTCATCATAGGATGAAGGTGATCATTCAGAACAACTTTGTATTGATTTGCATTGACTCTTCCCTCCAAGGGGGACAAGAGGACCCAAATTATACCAGCAAAATGCCAACCGGATCCACTCATTGTAGGGATCAAGCATTGGTTTTTCATTTAATATGTCACCTGTCTGTAGAGAGAGTACTTTATTAATCTCAAAGGGAAATGAAAGCATTACAGCAGTGACTTGAATCAAATTACAAAAACAGTGATGAAAGAGAGACGAATAAAAATGAATGCTAAATTATATTCAATAATTTAATAGACTGAAATAGAGAAAAAATATAGAATAGAAACTAGCGATATAACCATAACTATGATATGCTATACAAAAGATTTACTTAGTAAGACATGTCATAATAATAATCATCAGCACCATCATCTTCAATCAGCATCATCATACTACTACTAATACTAATAATAATCATTATTATTATTCTTATCGTCATAATAATAATAATAATCTAACTTTCGCCCCCAAATGAAATCAATTAAAATCAATAATCAATCGATGACCAGGCAAAGGGGAGCAGAGTAAAGTTTTAAGACATTAACCGAGTGACTTCCTGCGAAGACCTTCAGAATAAAGGCTTTGAGCAATACTCTATATTTAACTTTTGTCAGAAACGCGACAGAATAATTAAGAAAACAGAGACTTTGATTAAGAAATACAAATCGACCATATTTCCGTCCTCCTGACAGCACACAGCGTCTCACTCACGCCTTATGCTCTCACTCTGAAAGCGGTCTTGGCTTGTTTCCGGTTCATTTCCGGCGGAGCTCTGCGTGCTTGACGCGGGGGGGTGAGCTGCTGTTGTCAGCCTGCAGCATCAGGAAAAATAAAAAAAAAATAAGATAAACAACAGGCGAGGCAGACAGCTTGTAATCGCCGGGTAAGATGGTGGCTAAACAGAGGATCCGCATGGCCAACGAGAAACACAGCAAGAACATCACGCAGAGAGGAAACGTGGCCAAGACGCTGGTGAGCATCCTCAGTCCTGACAGCATGGCATTAACCACAGAGGTGACGTTCAGCATTATGATGATGATGATGGTGTGATGGTAATGACCGTTCAATGTGTCCCCGGTTATCTCACATGTGTGTGTCCCCCCCCCCCCTCCTCCTCCTCCTCCTCCAGCTGTGTTGGTGGGAGATCTGGGTGGATCTGGGTTTATGAGGCTCCTTCCAGCTGCTGCTTGAATTAAATGTGATTTATTCAGGCTCGTTACCGCCCTGCTCACAGTAACTCAACGTTACTCTGTTGGTCAAGGATGGTGACCATAAAGTTTTTTTAGACATTATATCATACACAGGAGTTGAAGTTCTCAGGTAGGCTACTATGTCTGATTTCAGGCTTAGAGCAGTTTTAATGTAACACTTAATTCAATGTACTGTGCATATTCCCAGCTGGACAACTTTTCAGGCTCACAAATCTTCCCTAGCTTTAATCCTTGTATAAAGATTGGAATACAGCGATGGAAAGTAATTAGTACATTTACTCCGGTACTGTGCCTAAGTACAATTTTGAGCCACTTTAATTTGAGTATTTCCATTTGATAGTGCTTACTTCCACTCCGCTACACTTCAGAGGGAAATATTGTTTCTTCTACTTCACTACATTTATTCAACTTTCAGATGAAAATTTGGCACAATTGATAATATAACAATCTTTTAAAATACAACACATTGCTGAAGATGAAACCAGTGGTTTCCAACCTTTTTGGCTTTTGACGTCTTATAAAAAGCAGTGTGTAGTCAGGGTCACATTTCAGATGTCTATGAGTTAACAGCTCCATCAAATAGTGATTTTTTCCTCTAAACTTCTCACATGGTTTAATTTCAATAAATGTTCAAATGATCCAATATTTCACCTAAAATCAAAGATTTGTTTATCAGAACTTTGTTTTTTCTTCTTTCCTTTCCCATTAATCATCTCATGACACTGATGACCTTTTGGAGGGGCCCAACCCCTAGGTTGGGAACCACTAGTTCAATGTAACTGTATATAAAGTAGTGTTAACTAGCTCCACCTCCAGCAGCTACAACAGAAACATGCTGCTCTAACACTGATGCTTTAGTGCTATTGATCTAATTATGTCACAAATAATAATATATCAGTCAAAAGGACAAAACCACTACTTTAATTTTAATACTTTAACTAATACTAATTTACTTTATCATGTAGGAGTTTTACTTGTAATGGAGTATTTTTACATTGCTGTATTGGTACCGTTACATAAGTATAAGTATAATATAACAGGTATCCAGGTATGTTCAGCTGTGTCTCTGAGGCGTAACACAATATTTGAATAAAACTTTTAATCTCAACATTTCAGATATTGTGGACAAGAAGTGAAAACTGTGGATTTGAACATATAAAACTACATAAATTCCAAAAGCTCCAACAGCGAATATTTTAATATTAAATCTTTTCAGTATGAGGAGGAATATGAGACGTTTTACTTCTGAATCTGTTCCGAATATTTGCCCTTTAAAGTTTTCCCAACTAATCCTCTGCTTTAATATTTCATCAGAGCAAAGAGAGAGTATCACGTACAACTTTTTTGTGCAGTGGACTCAGTCATTGAAGTGTACACACAAAATATTTTTTAAGCTTTGTACATCATCACACACGTCTATGTTGTTATACGATGTGAATATGACTCAAAATTAGCTTTTTTGTCTGCTTAGGTTTGAAAATTTAGTTCAGCTGAATTCTCCGCTCTTCTCTGATCATGTCCCAACACTCCCAGGTCAATTTCATAAATATCAGATCACTGCTAACTGAAGCCTCAGTTTGTGCCTCTCACACACAGCTGCTGGTAGCGTTAGTCTGATAAGAGTCAACAGAGAGGTGACGTCACACTCAGAGAGCCCAAAGATTTATTCCTTTTCTGTGGCAGTGAACACAACACATGGGCCTGCTGATAACTAACCGTGCTGCACTCAGAGTTAACCGAGATATTCAGGGCTGATGACGGCAACGTTAACCACGATAAACATCAGAGTTATAACGCAGGAACCAGACAGAAACTTGTTGTTGAAAGTCGTTACCGTCTGTTCCTCTGTTGCTTTTAGTCAATATGCTGGAGGGATGGAGCTCGCAGATTTTTTGTATTGTTGCTGCTACACATCACACTACATGTCTTCAGTATATTTAGACATACTCACCATCGTTACCAGATGTGGTCTCTACTGGAGAGTATTGATTGAGAGTGACTTTAAGAGTCTCAGACAACCCAATAATCCTCATTTGAGCAAATTACTAATCAATAATTGAAAAAAAAATCAACAGAGTTATTGATAATGAAAATAATCATTAGTTTCAGGTCTCAGCAGTGCCATGAAACAAATGAATGATAGAGTTTATATCTTATATACAATATAGTATATTTATTTGAATCTTTCTCTGACATGCTGTGTGCTTGTATGATTAATATACTATAAAGGAAAAGATTACAGTGTGAATGGGAGAGTATTTTTCTAACTTTTTTTTTTTATTGGCGATAAATCTGTCACTTATTTTCTCAATGAATTGATTAGTTGTTTGATCTTTAAAATGTCAGAAAATGGTGAAAAATGACGATCAATGTCTCCCAAATATTCACATTTGAGGAGCTGGAATCAGAGAGTTTGGACATTTTTGTCATAGAAAACGACTCCAAATGATGAATTTATTATCAAAATAGTTGGCGACTAATCAGTGCAACTCTAATGTGATTGAGATTTATGCCCACAGTATTCTTTTCTCTCATTTAATTAAGAATACTATTGTAAAGACTAATAACTACATTAAACCTAATTTTTCTGGTGACTCTTGAACTCTCTAATGGGAGTTAACATGATTGTGCCACATTATGTCACCACAAACACTACAATCACCATTTTTCTGATGTGGGTTGTGGTGTACAGTAACACTGCACTGCCCTCCTGCCACTAAATGCAGGTTAAATAGTAGCTTAAAGGTTCAATATCAAAGCTCCTCAGGTTACAGCTTAGAACACAGCGTGAAGAAAGCAGCCACACTCATCGACTGTGACAGCGTCACTCACCACGGGCAGACAAACATGTTTCTTCTCCAAGTAGATGATCTCATCCTGTGGAGCTGATGTGTGCTCCTTGGATTCTGGACTGACTTCTCATGCTGCACCACTCATCTTTTCCACATGACCCACAGAGTGAGAATCTGCTTACTCTGCACCCTTCGGTTTATAATTAGACACTCCTTGTTGTTCTTAAGTGGAACCACAGAGGTGTTATTGTGGACTTTTTTGATGAGCGTCACTTCGCCTCGTTATTTCTAAAGATAACTGGTGGTTTAAGGAGAAGAAGTGGCACAGCATAAAAACAGGAGCAATAACAACCTGAGCGTTGGTGGAAACTGGAAACTTCTTTGAAAAGCAACCCACGCTCAAGCAGTTTTACCTTTGCTTTGTAGCATCTGTCACTTTTCTATTACAGCTGTAATGCTAAAATACTGTGTGTGTGTGTGTGTTTCCTTTGCTTAGCGACCACAAGAGGAGAAGTATCCTGTGGGCCCCTGGCTGCTTGCCCTCTTTGTATTTGTTGTGTGTGGATCAGGTACGTTCCTCGTGTAGAGATCCCTCGAGAGTCTTTGAGTCGATGCTTAGAGATAAGAAAACTTCAACTACACACAGAACAATGTGTATCAATGTATCAGTGTATCACAAGTCACATATGATAAAAAAAAAAAGTGAGCCCAAGAATTTTCTGCTTTTCCAGCTCTTTGGGCCAAATCTCAAATGTCATTAATAAAAAAAGTTTTAGAGACTAACTAGGTATATTTATTCAAATACAATTTTTACTAGAGTATTTCCATTTGATGAGAGAGAAATATAGTATTTTCTACTCCACTATATTTATTTGATGATTAACTTCCGCCTGACACTTCCGGCAAGGATTGGATATATGGCGGCACTCTTGTCGGCCATCTTTACTGCAGCAAGGTACTCTTGAATACTTCACCTAAAATCAAATTTTAGGGAAAAAGTCTGAAAGCTGAAAACAGATTTGTGTACTTTCTTTCCTCTCCCATTAATAATCTCACCACCTCTCAGATTTATCTACTGACCCTTTGGAGGGGCCAAACCCCTAGGTTGGGAACCACTGGACTAAACTAGTTTACAGTATTATAAAGTAGTTGAAACTAGCTCCACCTCCAGCAGCAACAACAGTAACATGCTGCTTTAACAAAAATAGTTATTTTTACAGTTTGGGGTTTGTACAATTTAAACAAACAAGATATAATGTGTTAACAATGTAGTTTTCCCTCATTTTTGGGGATCTGTGCTAAGCAAGAAAGTGATATCGATCTTCTAATGTAACTCTACATTAGAAAGCAAATAAGGTTGTTTCCCAAATTATCTATCTATTGCTTTAAAGAACCAGTGTGTAGAATTTAGTGGCATCTAGCAGTGAATTTCAAGTGTGTAGAAACTTAAAAACATGAAAGTCCCCTCTCTAGAGCCAGTATTTGGTTTGTCCATTGTGGCCTACAATAGAAACATGGCAGTACAACAAGGCAGCCTCCATGGAAGGGGACCCACTCCTTCTGTAGATATAAAGGGCTCACTCTAAGGTAATGAAAACACAACAATTATGATTTTCAGGTGATTATACAATAATACTAAAATGTACTGGCAAATATTATATTCCATTTCTGCCAGGTCTGTTCTGCTACATGCCACTAACTTCTACGTACTGCACCTTTAATCACCATTACACTTTATGTTCCTCAGTTTTCATCACTCTGTTTTACATCCCAATGAGAATATTTACTGTTCTGTTTTGTTCAGACAGCTTTATTTCTGTATTTTTGCTGTGAAATTGGTCGTCTGTGTCCTCTCAGCTATATTTCAGATCATTCAGAGCATCCGTATGGGGATGTGATCCAGAACCAGCCTCTAGACTCCCGTTCCCCTCCTCATGCCCTCACTGAGCCTGGCTAACCCACGCCTGCACATCCCCCCCCCGATCCCACTCCAGAGGCCCAGAGACTGACACCAAAGCTTCAGATCCAGCAGACCTCGGAGGCAGAAGCCCCGCTTGCCCCGTCCCCTTGATCAGCGTTTACATGTGTCGCAGTCTGTGGTGCTGACAGCTTTTCTATGGACAGTCGAAAACCACACCGGCTGGAGAACATGTGTCTCTCATGAACCACTTGGCTCTGTGTATGTATGTGTGTATGTGTGTGTGCGTGCGTGAGTGTGTGCATGTGAGACTGTTAACATGACAGTGCGCGGCCAGTGATTCTTGCTGACAATGTGCCATACTGTACCTGCCTGTTTCAGTGTTCGTCTGCGTCGTGTGAGAAGAATCTTTTTTCAAATAAATGTTGAGCATTTAGGAAGCACCTCGTTTTAGACTTTGTTAATTCGTCACACACACATTAACACACACGTTAATCTTTATATCCTTGAGAGGACACTAATTGACATAATGCATAACCATAATAACCATCAAAATGAAATGCCCAAACCAAACTTTACCCTAAACTTAACTTAATTGAAACCAAGTCTTAACACTCAAATTGCCCTTTAAAGTTGTGAAGATTGGCCAGAAATCCTCACAACACAGAAATGTCCTCACAAAGCTGGTTTTTGCCTGAAATTGGTTCCCTTAAAGATAGGACACACACATTCTGCTGTTTTAAATCAAGGTGTTAAAAAAAGTGCAAACTGTTTGTTTTTATGTACTTGTGGGGACATTATTGGATAAAATGCATGCCCTAGCCCCTAATCCTATCTTAACCATCAAATTTAAATGCCCAAACTCAACACTAAACCCAGTTCTAACCTTAAGATGGGAAACCAAGTCTTAACCCTCAAATTGCCCTTTAAAGTTGTGAGGACCAGTCAAAAATGTCCTCACAACGCTGGTTTTTGCCTGACAAAACCAGGTTCTTTTAAAGATAGAAAGACACACACACACACACACACACTGCTGTTTTGATTGATGCTGTAGAAAAAGAAAAAGAAACCCTGAGTCGTGACTTGACTCTGAAAGCACATGAAGGGCAGATGTCTGTCACATGTGTGTCAGTATGTTAACCGCTCTGCAGCAACCACATATGCACAGAAAGTATCTGCAGGATCAGAAAAGCATTTCAGTTACACTTTGTGTCTGATGTAAAGTCTCCAGACATCATTCAGGGCCTTTACAAATTGAATTCCTACAAGTATCAGTTCCTTGATTGACAGTGTTTCGTTTCCTGCGGAGTTTCAGTGTAATATTAACTGACCGTAAATTAACTGATCTTACAAATAAGTTACAACATTTATAAGTAAACTGTGAGAAACTGAGCATCCAACACACTATAACTCTCCCACTATGTAGGGGGAAACACACCAGAGAAATTAAACCTTCCTGTTGTCCTCCAGGGTCAAAATTGACCCAAGGACAACAGGTGCTAGCTCAAAAATAAGGTATACTTTCATTTAAATGAGGCTTGTTGACAATCATTTACAAGAAATATGTGTAAAACCTGTTTTAATAAGTTTAAATGAAGTTGGTCTAACACTCTTAGTCTGTTTCATTCCTCCTGTAATGCTGCAGACTTTAACTTACTAAGATTGGACCGTTCACTGGTTTCCACTTTTGATATGGAGGTTTATATCAAAGCACAGCTGCTGAAAACAAATCCAGTATTGTCTAAGATTATTGCACTAAACAATATTTACAATAACAACCAGTTTCACCCTCTTTAAGGTGTAGCTTAGCCACCAAAAACAAGACCACTTCAGTCAGGGGGAGATCATGTGTCTGAAATACTGATCTGTGTGTCTACAAACGGTCTCAAATCATTTCTGGAGTTTTAGTTTACAGATCTGTTATTTCCTAAACATTTCTCTCAAGTTTCCTGGAGAGAAAAATGTGTTTTGGAATATAGTGAAAACAAAGACAAACTTATATATTATGTTATAACTGCGCATCCTTTAAAGTTGAATTTTCAAAGCAGTTTATGTCCAGAGGAATTTCCTTAAAAGGCCAACTTAATACTTATTCATCAAGTATTTATTATTGGAAACTTTACTCTTCATATATAATGTTGAATTGATACCATAAGACTTGGTTCTGTCCAGAAACCTTTGCTGAGAAGTTATCAGGAATTTAAAGATCTGTAAAATGAAGCCTTATCAATCTTTATTGGCTCAAGCAGGGCTATACTTTGGGCTCTATGTTTATCATCGGACCCTCCATCACTAACTACCTACTACTACTAACATTAATTCAGCACTTTATTGGGAACACCTATGCAACTTAATGCAATCCAATACACCTGTTCAAGCATTAATACTACTTTTATAAAGCCTGTCAGAAAGGTGATTATTTTACTTTGTTTTATTTTTGAGGTCGTAGTGGATGCTGGAGTGCATTATGTTGGAAGATATTCCTAATATTTTAAAAATCCACAATAGTCCTTCATTGCAAAAGTGTATTTGAAGCTAATATGAAGCTTGATTTGATTTTTGATTTGAATCTGTGAAAAAAAAAACGCTCATACTGAAAACAATACTTGCATATAAAAGTAAGCATAATGCAATGCAAGATTGTCAACCACATCTGAAAAGGAGTGGGAAGTAGTGAACACTTATTCAATCCCACCCCTTCTCCATAAATCAAATTATTGCTATTACAACAGCTTCCTCATATGAATCTCAAAAATAATCATTTCCTACACTTAATAATGTAATTACTAATTAATACCATCATAAAATATACACATTTCTTACTAATATATATTATATGCAATGTCACTATATACATCTATATGAACTGTGATCAATAAATAAATCATTGATATATTTGTCTGTCAAAAATAACTATAACATGCTTCAGTCGTCCAAATGAGTCAAATCAAGAAGATATCTTTCAATGTTAGTCTGTTTAGTATCAGAGTTCCTCTTTTTGTTACTATACTACCATCCCTGCAGCTGAACAGAGAAACACAAAGTGGGAATCTGATGTGGCCAATATCCACTTGATATGACTAACTCAGACCGCTGAAGTCTCAAATAAGCTTCAGATAAACCTTTAAAATGGCTGTTGGGATACACTGTGGATTTTGTCCCCTCTCATTGACACTGAAAGCACATTTGAAGGAGATCTTTTAATACCCAGTATAAACAGGAGGAACAATTACAGCAAGGAAAAACCTCTCTCACTGTTCAACATGAAACACTGGGAACTTGTCCTTTAAACTACAAGACAATCATTAACCTCAATCCAGCGACGCCCTGAAGCTAACGGGAACTCACACAGCTGCAATACGACTCCCAACGCCCCGTCAGTGTCGGGAAGCAATGAGAAGAAGAGAAGAAGGACGAGAGCAGTCAACGGGGGTTGGTTATTCTTCCTTAAGCATGTTTATTGAAAGTTGTGAAGTGCGGCTGTCAAGTGCAATTTTTTTGTGGTAATGTATGTTACAATTTTTCATCCGGTCTTTGCGGAAAAAACATGCACAGAACATGAGCATACAACTGATACACAGAATGTAAAAGAAAAAACATCTCCAGAGTTTGTATTTGTGTTGCTTTTTTGTTGGTTTTTTTTGTTTTGTTTTTTTTTAAAGGTTGAAGATATTGTTCATCCAGAAGTACTTCACTGTCAAAAAAAAAAAAAAGTTTGTAAAAGGTGCAATACGTCAGGAAAAAAAAAAAAAGTAAAGATAGCCAAGTGGAAATGGTTTTACAGTAAGAGTTAATGTAGCAGTAAGGGGGAATTGGACAACATTGTTGGCTTGTGTGTTGTCACTTAAATAACCTAAACTCCCATCGATCCACAATCCTTGAAAATACAGCATTAAAAATAGACGACACAGACCGAGCGAGACCGGCACGACGTCCCTCGCTTTACTTCAATCTGTGTGACCTAGATAGCATCTGTTTGTCTTTTTCTCCTCCTCCTCAATCACTATTATTTTACATGTTACTTACACTATACAGAAATATACATCATCTTCTGCCCATCAAACTTTTTAGGAAAAGAAAAAAAAAAAATGCAGCTTTAGCCCAAAAATGTCTCTCAACCCTGTCAAATAAAGGTTTAAATTACATGCCACCGCAGGGCTGAGAAAACGGCAACGATGAGCTTTTTGTCACGGGCAAAAAAAAAAAAAAAAAAAAAAAAAAAAAGAAAAAAAAAAAAAACAAATTGAGGAGCTTTGAAAGTGAAATACTGAAAATATAATATCATCATTTCCATAAGAAACCACGTTTTTTTTTTTCTTTTTTTTGTTCATCCCACCAACCCACAGTTGAAGTAACGTCATCAATGCTGCCAAGTGTTGTTCAAAATACCCTCCCACCCCCTCCCTCCCCTACACCCCCCCAAAAAGACTCCCCCATTCCAGATGGGGACTTTGTCATGATAATAATTGCTCACATTCTTCATTTGTCACTCTGAGAAGGCTTTTTCTCTCTTTCTTTCTCTCTCTCTCTCTCTCTCTCAAATCTCTCCGCCTGTAACTTTAGGATCTAGCCTCGAGAGAGAGAGAACCGCGTTTTTATTTACATTACATCATTCAGCAAGAAAAAAAAAAAAAAAAAAAAGGTAACAACCTCCGCCTCCGTCCTCCTACTCCACCGTCGCCGCCATCAGTAAAATCGACATCACTTAAAATCCAGACACAGGCACAGTGATTTATTTTTTTTAAATCTATAGTTAAGTATATTATCGCCACTGATAAGCTGTTTTGTTCCTTCTTAATATGACATTCTAGTTGATATGTCCAAGGGTTATTTGGCAAATGTTCGATGATTCCTCCTCCTCTGAAACCGACACCCCCCCGCCCACCCGCCCTGACCCCAGTACAGCGTCTCAAGATTGTCACCCTCCACTGCCCCCGCTCGTCCCGCTAGCTGCATCCTTCTGAGAGATAAATATGTGCAAATTCTTGTCTTAACAGCGAAAAAAAACCTCCTGCTGTAGAAGGCAAGGTTTGACTCTGCTGCCGTGGCAGAGCTCGAAAAACAGTCAAATCAGTCTTATTCGTCTGCGCGGGCCGGGCTACGCCGAGGGTCCGGAGCTGTGCGAGGCAGGCTGGGCGAGGGTGGCGGCGTTCGGGGGCCCCGGAGTGGCAGATGTAGGGGCGGCGGGTGGTGAGCCGGTCTGAACCTGAGCCTGGAACTGGGCCATCTGCTCCGGGCTGGCCAGCGTCTTCAACAGGGTGTTCTCCTGCTCCAGCTGCGAGTTGCGCTCGATCAGCTCCTTGATCTGCTCCTTCAGGACCTCCACCTCTTCGCGCACAGCGTACATGAGGTGACTCTTCACCAGGTCCTGAGACAACACAGAGAGAACGGTTTATGAATCCATCAAAATCAGCTACAGTTAACGTCAACCTGATCTTACATGTCCCAGACTAAACTTCATTAGATTAAACAGAAGAAACGGACCAAACTCCAGTAACGAAAAGCTACAAAATGTCCTGAACTGAACATCAAGTGACCGCAATAACCCAAAAGATTGTCTGTGCTTTAATGAAGTCGAGGCAAATGTTACTTAAAAATAATGAGAACATAAAGTGTGTCACTGAAGAGGAAACTAGTCATCATTTCATACAGCAGGGAAAGTGGAAAATATAAGAATTCAAACAATTTTATTTACAGGGAATCTGCAGGGTTCACAAAAAGCTTTGAAATAACTCAAAACTCAATTTAAGATCATAATAACAGCCAAAAAATAAGAAAATATGATCAGAACCCAGTGGTATAAGAAAAATTCTTCGTGATATAATTAATTAAATGAATGCAAAATTGACCTGGATAGCATAAAAAGATGGATTAACCTACAAAAAATTATGAAATGATTTAAGATTTTGTTGACATTGACACATTGTCCATTGAGTTTATAAGCTTCCTCGCTACTTCAGCTAGCAGTCGTGACAGTGTTTGCCACAGGCCTGATGGAGATGGCTGACACTGCACAAAAACAGATTAAACTACTTCCTGCATGCACAATCTATTGTTGAAACTATCCCACATTTTGTTTATATAAGTATAATGCCTCCAACCCTAACCCTGCTACAAAAACTAACTTTCATAACTAACATCACTGCTTACAGCAGGAAGGAGAAAATATTAAGGCTTCTGTAAGTGAAATTCAAGACTTATTTACACACTCTAAGGTCTGGATAAAGTATCTGGAGACCTGCAGATACCCTGATTTATTACATGAATGATGCTTACATCTATATTGGTTTGAATTTTGAATGAGATACAAAAGAAAAAGTTGCAATCTGGACAATCTAAATCTGTGAAAAGTAATTGTAAACCAGGTATATTACATACTGGAAGCACACACTGACTGACATCAGTGCAAATAGATTTTTTAAAGTGATGCTGTTGATATCAAATCATATATATTGATAATACAATAAACAGATTTTTTTTTTTAAAGGGAGAAACGTGGGTGAGTATATTCCCAGGGTGCTACGTCATTAACTCTGCCTACATTAAAGTGTCAGCCAATCCGAGGTCGAGATATTTATAACTGGCCGTGAGAGCCTTCCAGTTTGCCTAGCAACAGCAGCGCTGACAGAAACCACAACGGGAAAGAAACAGAAAACGAAACTTAGTGTTGTTTTCTGTGCGAAAAAAAATCCCCTAAATTGCGAAACTCTTTAATACTACACATAATATTAAATTTGGTTAGTTATTATTTTTTAATTTATCGTTTTATGTTTAAAAAAATCCTCTACAACACTTCATGTTGTTGTCTCAGTCCGCATACACAACGTTAGTAGTAACGGTTACACTGAGATGATATATTCACTTATTTACCATATTTAGTGCTACTTAACGCATTAGTACCTATGTATAATTAACTTTAACCAAACTAACACATAAAGGCCACTTTCTTTGTTTTGTTCCAGTGGATTTTAAACGTTAAATGAAAACAAAGAGCAATGTTAGCGGATAAGTTAATAAACTGCTTCATAACAAAAGGTTACCTAGGTTACACGGACGGTTACTACTCAATCCTAATCAATGCCACTCATTATATTGTCTCTTTGTAAATACATTTTTTTTAAAAGAAGAGAGAAAAACAACACACAAATAACTCACCATTGCTTGTTCAATCTTGTTGTCTATGGCCACAACGCTGGCTCCTGACGAACTGCAAAAGAGAAAGAGAAATTGATGAGGCATGCTCACAGCCAATCTGTGCAGTACAGTAAATAAATAATTAAATAAATAAAAAGACCAGCCAGAGCCCCGCGGAGAAGCAGACTCTATCTCTTTATAGTAATGTGGGATTGTTACAGAGGGGGAAGCTTCTGGAAATTTCTATAAAAATCAACGGGCTTTTTTCAATGTCCCTTTTTTCCTTCCCTGGAAAGCTTTTTTTTTTTTTTTTTTTTTTAAATGGCAGCGCAGTCACTAAAGCATCCATCACATTAACTGGGCAGTGCAGGTGAAAGGCAGCCGAGCCCTTTCATCAACACACGTACTAAAAAAGGACAGTAGTCTATCTGTATTCACCTGTGCGTGTGTTTTATTTAAATGACAGTATTTACCTATTGTCAAGCTTGACGTGCGAGCTCTCTGCGCTCAGCAACGACGACAGAAAGGATATGGAGAAATTTCTCAGCTGGCAGACGCCTAGATCCATAGCCACGGTGTAGCACGGCGTATTCATGCTGTTCATGTTTTTATAGTCCGTTTAGCAAAACAGCCACTGTGTCCCGACTCACTTCACCAGCTCCGCCAGACACATCCAACACCCAGCTGTATTGGTATTTTTTTTGTCCGGTAATGTTCGTGCACCGACAGCAGCGGTACAAATACAATCCAAGGTCAGCTCATCTCGTTGCTACACACACACACAAAAAAAAAAATTCTGCAGCTCAGGGACAAACCCGCATAATTTATCCAGTGACACGCCGAGGAGCTGGCCCCTGATTGGTCGAGACGGAACCTATTTGCATAATTTTTGCAGGAACGCCCCCACCTGCCGCTCAGCTGACACGATTTTACCATAAAATATTCCAAGAGCGGAAAGGAGGTGGATGGAACCGGGGAAAACCGGATGGGAAGGGGAAGAAGAAAGAGCTGTAATGCTGAAAAACAGGGTAGGGGAAGGGCAAGATTTAGGACTGTTGAAATACAGCGACGGTGTACATTAATCAGCCCCGTGTTTGAATGTGATGTGTCAGCTGCCAGTGCTGCCTTTTGGGCTTTATTACTACTGGAATTTACATCTGCCTCTTTAACCACACAGATGTAATCTTGTTTTTATCTCTTTAAGAAAGCAAAGCGTTTGTCTGCCATGGGGACTTTCAGGGAATCCCTATGCTACTATTTCATTATTTATTACTCATGGTCAGTTATCTTCTAACTCAGAAGTGAATATAAGCAAGCCAAATAAGTCATTTTATGCTCAATTTGTATGGGTGCCACAGTGTGCATAATTGCATATTTTTACAACATTTTTACATTCTGATGATAATGGGGAATTGGGAAACATTGTTTAAAATAATTTGTCTTGAAGCAGAGTATCCAGGGATGTCCAAAAACAGTATCCAATAAATCATGTCAGGATTCACCACTGACAACAAAACACCAACATATAATAATAATATCTATACAATCAACAATGAAAGCATTATATCAAGAGGATAGTTAAAGGTAATTTTCTGAACAGATAGAAACATGCCTTTTATCTAAGGCAGGTGATGAATCAAAAATGCTTTTGAAATCCAGGAGTTACCATCATGCATATGTGCATGTTGCCCCCATGTGGCCTTATGGAGTACTGCAGATCATAGTGGCAGAGACATGGTATTAACAAGGAGCCGAGAAGCTCTCATGGATAAGTTCACAACGATTCAAGTCTTTATAAAAACAATAGCCAGGCGCCCAGATGAACACTGGAATTTGTCTCACATCACTTGCATAGTAAATGCATTATGACAGATCAGTATGAACAAGAATCATGATTACAGCAAGAAAAACCTGTTTCATTGTTCATTGTGTTGGCACCAGACTGTTATTTTAAGACTTTAAAAATGTGAACTGTTCCTATAAACAATTATTAATGATCAAATAATTGATCTAGTAAAATAGATATTCAAGCTATCAACTATGAAGATAGACACTACAACTATTGTTGAGTACATATCCATCAATGCAAACAGTGACACCTTAAAAAACGTGCTACGTGCATTTTATCAGTATTGTCTCACTGGTAACCATTAATTTCTGTCTTTGCCGATCACCTGAATTGAGAGCTTTCATTCATATTTTTGAAAGAATGATACAAAGGCTCTTTTGCACCATCATACCCGAGGCCAATAATCCTGTTCACAAAATATGGTGTTGCTATTCTTAAGCAATTTTCCTCTCATGCCTCAGTCTTTCACTGATGTGATTAGAACTTCTCGCCGAGTCCTGATGAGATTTAAAACGCATGAGAACCAAGTTAGCAAGATATTATAAGACATTCAGATGATACAGGAGATCAAAGAGGTCAACCTAACAACATTACCACACTCCCAAAATTGCCTTCACAACACTTTACAAAGGGGAGTATCTTTGTGCTGAGTAGTCACGCAGACACACCTAAAAACAAACTCCTCCACACAGTAATTCCCACTTTTAAACAAAACACACACACACACACACACACACACACACACACACAACTCCTACGCACTCTGAAAAAGGCCACTCTCACACAGTCCTTGTACACCCAAAACCCTAAAAAATATGTGTACACACTCTTGACATTCCTGCCTCAGATCACACCCACACATTATACAGACCTCTGCATTCAAGACACACATAAAAATGTGTCTTTCCGCCTCTTTTTCCCCCACATTTATCAATAAAAAGAAGGTCCAACCAATTTAGAGTTTTGGTAATGCTTTAAAATAATGAGCACAAGCTAGTGGTTAAATTCCTGACATAAAATAAGAGCAGGTGTGTCATCACAAGAACATGAAGACCAAGTCACCGGTATGGAAAGGTCCACATAAAATACTGCAAGACATCCAAGATCAATGTTAGAGTACACTAAAGTCACCGGGAACAGATAAAACTTGCATTAATATGGCTAATGGTTTTCCAGTATTTTAGGAAGATATAATTAAATTGTGTTTGATGACATTTTCACTGAATGCTGTTTTCAATAGTGGGAGAGGTGGCAAATATATCACTAATACCAGGAGTAATTGTAAAGCACCTTCCAACTGATTTAAAAGTCAGTGATCCACTCTAAACTAAGGGATAAGACTTATTTGGGTATCACATCGCAGTCAGATTGCACTACACCTGAGTCTCAGTTGATTAAAGCACCGTTACCTTGAACAGAGCTCAAACTTAGCTCCTGAGAACGTGTCCTAATGTCAGTTTCTGCTTACTTCTGATCCCAGTCAAACACTCAGGAACTTCATGCAAAGTCAAACAGCTTAATGAGACACTCTAAGCCACACTTATCTTTTCCGGTGTTTTCTTTGAATGGAAGAGGGTTCAGCCAATTATCAAGACCAAAATAGCCTGTATGACTTGCAGCTCTTGTGGATTGAAACCTGCATCTGATGCGGTCTCTCTAGCACACAAAGGTTTGATTCAAGCTACACTGGCTGCAAGAGAGAAGTTAGATGTTCTAAAAAAAATAAAGCACTTTAATGAGCTGTCTGGTCAAAACAAGATTCCCATGCTTTCAGAAACAAATCCAGAGTTCAAGTGCCGAACACCACTGGAAAACAAGTGGATCTAAAGTGTTTGTTAAGATGAATGAGATTTAATTTCTCCCAGTGCAGTTTACCAATGACAGCATACCTGTGATATTTTGAGGGGATGCTAACATCACAAAAAAAGCTGTTTTCTTAGCACGCGTACTTGATTTAATAGAAAAACACTTGAGTGTTTATCAAATGCAGAGTGTTTTATGTAGGTCAGCCAACTGATGGCCTTGCTGATTTGCTGTATAACAAATCTAGCCCACTGACCTACTGATGCAACCCGAAAGAGAGAACTGACTCAAACTGTGTTCCCCCGAAAGCTTGAAGTCCTCATACAGAGGCCTGCCTGAATAGAAAGCCTTTTTCAGTACTAATTAGTAGTTTGCAGCATTTTAAACACACAAGTACACATCTGTTTCCAAGAACAAATATGCATCTGTACAATCTGTACAAAATATTCAATATTCATATAAATTTGTTTCTTGCTACATATAATCAAGAGATCCATTTAAATCAAACAAGCTTAAATAACAAAGGGGTTACATACCACATTTACATTGACCTCTAATAGTGTCAACAAAAACAAGCATTTCACAAAAAAATGCTCTGCTGCTACATGTGTAAAAACAAACTGGTACCAGTAAACCATATTTAAAAAGGTAACATTACCTACATTGTGAGAGCAGTAGAAATCAGTCAGAATAAAATTTTAAAAAAGCTTGACTGTGTGATTTATGTTTTGCTATACTGCTGTAGAACAGAGGGTGACTTCATGTGAGACCAGATGGACTAACATGATGGAAACTGAGCTGCTACAAAACAGCCAAATATGGCGAGAAAGGAAACATGCTGTGGGTTCAATTACTCACTGTGCCCTGGAGGTATTAGGGTAGGTGACAGATATGTATAGTATATCTGTGCCACTTCCTGTTATAACACTTGAATATACCTCCCAATTTACCAACTACAGATTTAAAAAGAACAAATGCTGATCAGTACCACTCAAACCAGTTTTTAGTACAGTGCCTGTTTAAGTTTATCTCAATTTTAACGCTACCCCTGAAGCCGTGAATGACTGAATAGGAAGTTCAGAGAGGGAGACAATACAGCCAAGCAGCCTTTTGTGTGCAGCTACAGTAGTGATTGGCCCAGGCAGCGCTACGGTGCACTGCCTCCCTGGGGGATTCCCTGTCTTTATTTTACCTTTTGAGATGCTGCTCCAGCTCCCAGAACAAAAGCTTCATTGCCATCTCGTCATGGCCCTGCACTCGTACTCCGCGCACTCTCATGGAGCCGTCCGTCAGGAGGAACATAAATACTCCACAAAGTGACAGAGCAGTGTGTCCCGAGCGTCTTTGTTTAGTGTAACTAACACTCGTTCCTTATAAAACCTGGTGGAGAGATCGGAGTCGGCCCACTATAGATGCATTAGTGAGAGCACCTGCACAGGCAATCAAAAGGTAGCATTAGCAGGTTGGGATGACTGTGTATGTGTGTGTGCTCATTTTTCCTCTGTCATCCATTTGTGTCTGAATGGCTGACTAGTGAGTGAATGACTGAGTAGAGACGGTAGCTGGGCGAGTGGTGACGTGTGATCATGTGACACTAGGAGTTACATAAACCATCAACAGAGATTAGCATGTGGCCCAGTGATTTCCCTGCTCCGACACCACAGGCCCTCTGTAGCCTGAGACTGGATTATACAAAAGAAGTTTGAGTCTCAACTCTTCAACATCACTTCATATTTTACTAGCCAATAAACAATTATGTGTCTCTTTATAATAATCTAGTTTTATAATCACTTCTGCTTCAAATGAGACAACAGGAGTGATGTAGATGTCTCAATAAATGTCTAAACGTGTGGTCTGTATGTGCACAGGCTCAGCCTCAAAGTCACGTACGACAGGGATTACCAACAGGACCACATATTTTTCTGGTTGGGATCACTGAGTGGTCAAAGCTGTCAGGGTCTTTTTTTGTCTTTTCATAAAAACAGCAAAAGGAGCTATGACAGTTTGACTTGTTGCTTTAGTGGGCAGTTTCCAACTGAATCAAGATTTTTTTGGACCCACCCTGTAGGCCTGTATGACTGCCCTGTGCGTGATAGTCAAGAGACCCTGTGCATCAGGGTCTTATCTTGTCATTTCTCATTGAAAGGCTGCCTTAAGATGGCTTAGAGCCTTAGCGGACAGAAAACATAACATACACTCACAGAGCCTCCGGCGGCTTAGAGGCGGCTGGCCAAGAAACAACAGGTAGAGGGGATGGGCACAATGTGGGGGATTTTACTTGTCCTAACAAACTTGGTGTGCTGGGGCGAATCAGCATTACGTGACCTCTCAATAGGCCATAAAAGTCCAACAGCACTTTACTTTTGCTGAGCAACCTTTGTCAGACTAACAGACCTCAAACTACTTGAAAACTTTTGTTGTTTATCAATAAAAAATATATATAAAAGGCTCAATGTTCTCTCTGTGATGTTCTATATGGTGTAACACTGTGAGTAGACATAATGGCCACTTTTATAACAGCTCATGTCATAATGACTTGTTGCAGCCAGTCATGGGCAGCTGATATCAATTTCATCATTTTTTCATGACGTTACTTTTCCAATGAGAATCTACGAAGGAAAGAAAAGAGACGTAAGAAGAAGAAAGAAGATAAAGGAATTCAATTATTTAATCAATTGAAAAAGGGGGAATAAGAAGGAAGTAAAGAGTAAATAAATTTGCCATGGACATCTTCATTGGGGGAAGGCTATGAGGGCTTTCTATGGTGTCAAGGTAGTCCAGTGCTACAAGTGATTAAACCTGTATGATACTGGCATTTCTGATATGTGCAATGCTTCATCCTTAGTTAAAAAGGTTTCAGAATAAAATAAACTTAAAGGTCATGAACTACAGTCACCACTGTTGCCTCTGGCAGGGGCGGCTATAAATCTAGAGTTCATCCATTTTTGGAAAGTGGCTTATTTTATAGCACTTCTCAGTCTTTTTGTTTTTGATTATGATGCAAGAGGCGCTATGTTTGTCTGTTTTGTTTTGTTTCTGGTTTAATTCCTCTGTATTTACTGCAAACTGTTTCTCACAGGAAGATGAATTGCTGTCACATCTGGCAGTCTACAGATAAATAGATGTTCGTAGGCGTGAAACTTTCCTCAATGTGAGTGAGTTACTAATTACACACTTGCAAATAACTGCATAATCTGATTACTTTTATCTACCCGACCTAAATGCTGGCTGACAGAACAGTTCACGTCAATGTCTGAGTGAAGGAATAAACTGTCAGGCACTGGAGTGAACAAAAACACCACTTACTGCACAATCACTGGTCTTTGCCTCTGGAAATATTGGATTTCTTCCCAACTAACGGTGAAGTCAGTTTCTAAATAGATCCGAGGTGAAAAACAGACCCTGCAGCATCAAAAAGTTGCAGCATCAACATCTTAGTTTTGTTGTTGAAAAAGTTGAAGGGCTTTACTCACTATCTTCTTCTTCTACTACCTTCTGGATAAGCACATATCTGACCAGTCTCCAGTGATGCTCAGCATGGACTTTTGAGACTTTAATCTTGTAGCAAAGCAAAAATTTGATAAAGCTACAAAAACTCAACTATTAATGCTACATGAATGCATGAAGTAGTGTATGCATCGATTAGCAGGCCCATCTAGTGGTGCATGTACTGTATTAAATAAAGATCTAGTGTGTACGAAAAGTCAAACAATCTACTTTTGCAAATACCAGCAAATTATTAAATCATACAAAGTCAAGCCAAATAAAGCAGATAAAAAAGGCTTTCAAGTTCAGGAGCTAAACGCATGACAGGAAGTTTTATTTCTCACCTTGTGTTGAACCATGTTTGAAATAATAACACTGCAATATAACAGCTTGGTCTATATAACACCATGCAGTCTTTTTCTTTTTGATTATGATGCTAGAATCGCTCTGTATGTCTCTATTTTTTGTTTCTGTTTTAATTCCTGTGTTTTTTGCTGCAAACCGTCTCTTTCTCACAGGAAGACGAATTGCTGCCACAATCTGCTGCGTTTCTGCGGAAATGCAATCTCTAAAGTTAATAAAAGAGGCCTGGCATGTCCCAGCGATGAAAAAAGAGGCCTATTGAATTGTTGAATTGTAAAGGCTTTTGGCTGAGCTGTAGTTTGATAGTGTAGAGTGCACACAGACTTTACCAGTAAGCCCTGGCAGTGGTTTTCCATAGTCACACCCTGACTATGGAGAATGACAGAGAGCTACTGAGTGAGTCAGTCAGAGAGGCAGGGAGGAATGATGAGTGGCCACTTTGGCCTCTAAGAGAGAGAGGTGCTATTGGAGCATTTGGGCTGACAGCAGCAAGTCCTTAGTCCTCGCTCTGTACTCAGCTCATGCACACTGGGGGAGAGCCAGAGGGAGAGAAGGAGGGAGAGAGTCAGCCAGAGACACAGAGCTGGAAAGGTCTAGATCCAACATTTCAGCATTCACGCTGTCTCAAAACGTCACAGGTGGAGCGCAGAGCAGACACAAGGACTGATAAATGTTCAGAAGGTGGTTTGATTGATGAGGATTTCTTGTTTTTGTTTAATATGCTCAGACAGCAAGCAAAGTCAAATTGATTCTTAAATTTGATGATAAGTCCAATTTGTCAGCACTATTTAAAGCTCATCAGGTCAAATGCATGTGTTCACACTGCAGTCACTGCTTTTCTCCTCTAGAAATGCAGAAACGTTCAAATGTATTGAATTAAACACTGACTGGTGGTGCTTTTTTTCTTTCTTGTTTTTTACAATACTCTGCTGGTAACATGAGCTCACCACAAACATTTCTGCATGTTAGTTATAAATCACACTTTATAAATTAACTTAGCATAAAGAGACACAGACGCAGCTGTCCTCGAACGTCCTTTAGCAGTGACTCGACTCTTAAAAGTTGAAACAATGACACCACATTTCTGGAGTAAACTTCAAACAGTGACTGCAGGTGGACTTTCTGCTGATAGCTGCGATCCGTAGTACATTCCTCAGCCAATAACCTCTGCGGTGTTCATTGAGACACTTAAGCACCTGCTGGCAGGGAAAGTAACTCGTTTCAGAAAAGGGTCTAGCGCACACACACACACACAATGATGAAGATCCAGATTACATAAGAGCGTGTGTGTGTCTTTGTGTCTGTGTGTGTGTGTGTGTGTGTGTGTGTGTGTGTGTGTGAGCAGCAGGTTTGAGTAATGTGGGGTGAAACTTGGCATTAACGGGATTAGCTGCCAAAGAAAACACAGCGCTCTGAGTGCAGACAAAACAGGACAGAATACTGCAGCGAGCAGTGATAAAGATGAGGCGAAAAGGCACATTTTGGAGTTGGAGGGTGAACGTAGCGATAAATATCTACTTATAGAAACATCAATACTGAATCAACAACTGGAAGCACCTACACAGGCATCAACAGTACATATGACTTCTCCTGTAGCTATGTCAGGTTGATGTGTCAACAGGTAAAAATACAAATAAGTGCACTCAAAATGTATATTCCCAACAGGAAACTCTTAAATAATAAAAACCTTACAGCTGTGTTTATTCAATGGTGTCAGTAATGAATTTTGAAAGTCTTGTGAAGCACTGTGGAATACATTTAAACCCACACTAAAAGTTTGCTCGTCTGTCTTTGCCTTCGGCTTTTCAGAGAAGCATTTATCAAATCAGCTGTGATCTCCTCTCAGCTTTGTGTCAACAAGCTCACTTTGTATGCAAGTATAGTAAATAAAGACTAATCCTCCAGCTCTTCCAGGTCAGGAGCCTGTGCTTTCATGGCTTTCAGTGCAGTTATTTTGGTTTGTTGATAGAGAAATATCGTAAAGGAGAAGCAGTTTAGATTTCATTACACAGAAATACATATTCAGGTATATTTTCAGTACTTTACTCTCTCTGTAATAAAAGTGATACGTGGCAACACACAACATGGCACAACTATGTTAATGATGCTAGCCATGCTAACTTGGAGCTAGCCACCATGCAGGATAGTAAAATGCATCGGTCACGTCTCTTTGTATCCGCAGGTTTGTGCTCCCCTCAGTAACAGAATCCGTGTGAGATGCGATATTATTTCGAGGCTACATTCACTCTCAGTCCCACAGAGTGCAGAACTTAGGCACCTACTGATCCAACATCAATCAGCACACAGTAGTACCAACATAATTAGGTCGGTACCCTTAAAGATACTTTAAAGAAGTTTGGTACTCAACCCTACCTCTACTGCATCTTATCTTTTGGGTGGAGTGTTAGTGTGTGGCAGGATTGATCTGTAGTTGATGATTCTTCTTTCATGGAAAATGTTAATGTCCATCTTAGTTTGTTTCAGCACTTTAAAGAATGTCTATCTCTGAATATTAAGAACATCTGTGCTGCCTAAAATCTATTTCATGAATCATCTGCGGCCACGAATATACCACCATACAAAAATAAGGGTCTTTAAATAACAATTTATAGATATAGATTTATAAAAAGATCAATTGATTGGGTAAAAAAATCAAAGCTAGATTGATTGATAAGAAAACATGATTACTCTCATCTTGTTTTTTTTTGGTCAATCTTCCATTAGCTGTTGAAGCAGGTCAGGAAGAGTTCATCAAATCAAATAAATGTGAAACAATCAGGCTACAGTCCCTGGCCCATTTTCTTTATACTGTGTGTGTGTGTGTGTGTGTGTTGGTGTGTACACTCATGCTAGATTACCAGTACAGGGAGGAGGACAGAGCAGTCAGTGGATTAAAATGATGTCGACTCTTCCGTCAGGGCCTAACTCTCTGACGACAGCAGAGCTATCATGAGCACAGCTTAGTCACTGACAAACCGTAGTTTCCTACACAGCTTTACGGTTGGGTCAGTACAGTCTCACCATCATGCGGCTTGCACTCAGATGATCCTGATCTGGAAACCTCTGCTGCTACATTTAACGCGCTAAAGATTTCTCATGTTAAACCCCAATAATACCTGGTAATGTATGTGGTTCAAGCCTTCATCTATCAATTATTCTCTTTATCAACTAACATACTGAACATTTTCACAATTATATCAATTAATCATTTTCTCCATAAAATATTCTTTAATGCTGAAAAATGCCCAATTAAATCATACAGCGTATTTTATTCAACCAAATGCCCCAACTGCAAAATTTCATAGAACTAATAATACACAATAGCATATGAAATGACATCAATAAAACCTAAATCCTCACTTTTTAATGTGCTGAAACAGGTATGGTTTGCTTGAAAAATGACAAAAACAATTAAATATCTTATCAGAGTAGTTGCAGATTAATTTTCTGCTTATCACAGCTCTCATCCTCACCTTCACAAACCACTGACACAGTCATTCAGGGCACTCTAATCATAATTTCCAGCCTATTTAACCCTTAAACAGGCAACTTGCAGGAAGGACATACACACTCTTTAACATCCTGTTGCATGATTAGTTCAATTGTATGTGCCTTGAATTGGTAGGACTAGATAGGTAGAATTGAAGCTTGTAGTCATTACTTTGATATAAATGATACAACTCAGTGATATTAGTGACCAGAGAAACCAAGAATGTATCACTTCTCTTTATCAAATAAAGCATTCAATTGTTCACCATTATGACCGTTTTTATACCTTAATAGGGACAATGTATCTTCAAGGAGATACTACTCATAAAAATCCAAAATATACTAAATATTTTAAAGATATATTTATGGAAATGTTTTATGTAAGTGCACATGAGAAAACTAGGATTTTATTTTTCACATCTCATTTTCCACTCTTGCCTGTTTAAAGATTAATATATGCGACTTAAAATTTGAATCTTCTGGTCACCGCTTTCTGAGCTGACCTAAAACAACCTCAATGTCAAACAGCTAAAGGGAGGAAAGGTTTGCTGCAACACGTCTAATTAAGATGCATCAAAATTAGAGTAAGAGCAGTCAGCGCTGCCATCTTCTGGTGATAAATCAGAATGAGTCAAAAGTTCACGTGACTGCTTTAAAAAAACAAAAAAAACACAGTACCTCTCTCTCTGACCTGCCTCACGTTAAATGAGTGACTGTAAAATGTGTGTTATGTAGTATCAGACCCGTTTAATACTAATTATTAGGGAGAGCAAAACAACTCCACACAGCCTCCTGTAATCTGGATTCAGCTTCACTTGCTGGATTATACTTTGGATCACAGTGAATACACAATTTAATAATTTAAAAAAGTAAAAGTCTTACCTGTTACAGCAAGAAGACGAGCCATGAGGAAACATGAAAGAAAGACAAAAGGAAAAAAAAGATTAATGACAATATTCTGGATAAGTGGGTCAGGATGTGCAGAGAAGATTTTTTTCTGCCGTCTGTCTCACAATAAGTGACTCAAATGTAAATCTGAAGAAAGCAGAGTTATAAAAATCTCAACACTGTGCCAGTTTAATTTGTATATGAAAAAAGACTATATGGCTTTGCAAATGAAAAATAAGGCAAATAAATAGTTAAACTTTTACCACAACATTACAGATAAACATACCATTACTTACACAGATGTATTTAGCTATTAAAAGACATTACCAGGTATTAGAAAAACATCTGTATTTGCATTGAATGTGTTTTACCAAATGAGTTAACAAAGCTTAGAAATATTCAGCCTGATGATTTTCACTCATGTAACACTGAAATTTTAAAGATTAGATCAATGTGGAAAGACTTCATGCACAAAACTGAATCACATGAATAAAACGGCTGACTCCATCGCAGATTAACACTGCGAGAGTTCCCAATACAGAGTTCGTATTAAACATTCAGAAAGCACACACTTCAGGCTTCAGGCTTCAAACGCACATCTTAGTGGCTGTCAGGAGATGCTCTGATACCTATGATGTATTAATTGGTGCACGGTGCCATCTGGTGGCAAATATCAGCTCTGACTACTGTCACAACAGGCCTGTGTAGACGACCTCGTGTCGGGCTTAATTCCAGTAAATTCTTTGTCACGAGGCATCAATCAAACCCAAAACACCCCCACACTATTCAGCCACTGAGCCTTGATGATCAGAGAAATGCCAGACATGCCACAAAATAATTAATACTTGACAAAATATGTTGAAAAAGTGAAGGTTGAGTCACTCATTACTTCTCTTTGAACACAAAGCCTCGAAGTCTGGAGGCTTTTCATCTTCTGTCTTGGTGCTCTCTGTGGCACACGGAGAATTAAAGAGCCTCAGTCAGGAGCGAGCTCAAAGAAGGAAAGCTAGTTTAAAAAGTGGCTTTCAAGCACAGTAACGACACAAAAGGAGTCACACTTTCATGTCGCAGTTGCACAATTTGTGCTTTAAGAGAAACTGATTTACCAATAGATACCACTAAATATTTTAAAAAGAAAGCTAAAAACGTACCTCTTCACTTCAGCCTTTGACTAGCTTTTCTATCAGCCGTCTTTACAATAATGCACTTGTTTTAAAATGTTTATTTTACTTGATTGTATATATTCTCTTTATTCTATGCTTTAGCTACTTTCACTATGCACTATTTTTACTATGTTTTACTATTTCTATTTTCCATCTTATATGATGATGATTATAATAAAAACAATTATAATCATGATGAATGTTATTTAAAGAGCACTTTTAAAAACTGCAAGTTACAAAATGCTTCACAAGGCAGCAAAATACACAAATCATAAACTTGTGTTATAAAAGAGAATAAATAAAAACAAATTGATGTGTAAAAACATTTAAATGTAGAAAAAAGCAAGAATATACATTTATTACATTAATGTTGTTTTTTTACCATTTTCTGTTTAGTTTTTTAAATTGTTATAATTGCTTTATGCCCGTTTAAGGCCCTTTGAATGTGAAGCACTTGGTGTTGTTGTGACGGACTTTGAGCTGCACTTATTGCATGAAAAGTTATTATTCATTAAGATGAGTGTCACAGTTTTGTTATAGCATGTATCTTATGATGTCTCGTGACTTAATGTAATTAAATCGCCTAAAAGGAGCCTTTTGATACTAATGATGCAGTATTTTGGCTTAATTTGTATTGAGGTAAAAGTATATTGTGTACTTAGAAATGCTGATTAGTTGTAAAACAAACTGAGGAGGCTTAAAATGAAGGTTTCTGCTGTGGGAAAGACTTTAAAATATGTCATGCAGGGTTCATTTTTAGCCACTAGAGGGAGCGTGGCACTTTGATGCTCCTCACAGAGACTTCAGACTAGATGCTTCCAATCATGTCTGAATTTGAAGTACTAACAGCTCTCAGTCCTGACCTCGATCCAGTCTGCACTAATTAACACGACGCCAAGAGAGGTTTAACCTGCAGCTGTAGGTTCGCTGTAACAACTGTAAAAAGTCTATTTAGAGTGCAGATATTCAAATTACATCAACATTTCAGCCCTGTCAGAGTGTATGGGTATAAATTCCTATTAAGCAGGTGAGTCTATGAAGGGCACATTGGCAAAAACAACTTTTCATTAGCACATAAAACGCCCTCGTTACCATCTTTAATGCTGTAAATCAACAAGGCAATAAAGATGTCCAATTACCAAGTATCAGTACTTTCTGTGCAGGTCATTTGAGGGTATAACATTTCACCACTCACTGTCCTGTCCACACCTTGGACAGGATTTAGGGGTCACAGCTGAGTCTCACTTTAAAGCTGCAATTGGATGCTGTACAGATTGCTCAAAAGGTATGGACCTCTGGGATAACCCACTCAGTCGCTTAAAGTGGCTAATTATTTCTTTCCCTGCTTTCTTTACATCCCAGGTACAGTTTGGTTTGAGATTCTTTTTACTTATTTTTTAACTCTTATTAACTACATCGACACTGTTTAAGAGCTCCTTTCATCCTAAACATCTCTATTTATGTGGCTTCAACAACTCTCATTGTGACTCATGAAACTCAAACACGACGGCTTCTCAAGTCTCAGATGTTGAAACCTTGCTGATTGAATAGTTATTCTGATTTGATCAACAGAACCCAGATGACCAATTAACTGTCATCCATTTCTGGTTCAAACTTTTTTTTTTTTACAATGTCGATTATGTTCTGAATTTACTGATTAGTTTTTTAGTCCATAAAATGTTTATCACTGTTTCCCAAAGCTCACAGTGACTCTTCAAATGTCCATAAGCCAAAGACATGCAGTTTACCATCACAGAAAACCAAAGAAACCAGAAAATATTCAAATTTAAATTCAAACCTTTACACAGTGCACTGTTTGGTCACAACTCAACTATTTTGGATACGTAAAGACAGAAGTTTGCAACATCATCATCCTCCCAGCATCAAGGTTACTGCTTCACAGCAGTAGCACTCTCCCCAAGATCATCTGACCAGTAACTTTAAGACAAACATGCTACTATTAAGCCTCCAAACAGCTTTCAGACCATCATGTCATAAACACACATACAGTACCAATCAAAAGTTTGGAAACAGACTCATTCAAGGGTTTTTCTTAATTTTTACTTTTTTCTACATAGTAGAACAATACTGAAGACATAAACACGATGAAACAACACGTATGAAATCATATGATAGACAAAAAAGTTGTTAACAAGGCAAAATATGTTACATATTTTAAGTTTCTTTACACTACTGGCAAGATCTTAACCAGCTAGTCAAAATTAAGAGGCGTGGCCAGAGTTATTTGAGCTATTTGACTAATGTAATAATCCATATTGTAGCCGCTACTAAGAACCACTCATCTAAGTAAAGAGAAAAGATAGTCCATCATCACTTTAAAGACGGGAAGAGCAGTCAATCCAGAAAGCTTTGAAAGTTTCTTCAAGTGTAGTCACAAAAACCTTAAAATCTTCAAACACTGCGATGAAACCGGCTCTCATGAAGACCGCATCATGATACGAAGACTAAGACTCATCTCTGCAGCAGAGGATAAGTTCATTAGAGTTAGAAATGACCAATTAACGGCACCTCAGATTAGAGCCGACATAAATGCTTCCCAGAGTTCAAGTAGAGGACGCATCTCAACAACATCAAGTGTTGGGATTAGACTGGGTGAATCACATCTTTAATGGTGGACAACGAAACTACTGCTGTGGGAGACCGCGTCGAAGAAGAGAACTGTTTGGATGGACATTAGACCAGCAGAAATCTGTACTTTGATCTGATGAGTCCATGTTTAAGGTTTTTGGTTCCAACTTCTGTATCTGTATATGGTATCTGCATGTGTTTTTCCCACCATGAAGCATGAAGAAAGAAAAGGAAAAGGAGGTGTGATGCTTTTCTGGTGACACTGTTGGTGATTTATTGGGAACTCAAGGGACACTAAGCCAACCACAATATTCTGCAGCAAGACGCCATCTCATCTAGTTTGTGCTTAGTGGAACCATCATTTATTTTCCAACAGGACAAATGGGACCAAAAACACACCGCTAGACTACGCAAAGGCTATTTGACGAAGAAGGAGACTGATGGAGTGCTGCATCAGACAACCCAGCCTCCACAATGAAATGACCTGAACCCAACAGAGATGGTTTCAGAGAAGTTGTTACTATATATTGCACTAGATTTACCCTCTACTATTATATTTGAGTGTCCGAATGCTGAGTGTTTAAATATCTCCACTGTATAGAGCCCTCATATATTCCACAACCGAACGAAAAAGTGGTGTACATAGCATAGCACTACTTTCTAACAAAACCACAATGCTCCACGTTTTAAATATGTGAAAACAATTACACTACAACTACTACAGCTGATGGTGATGAAACAAAATTATGGGGATAAGTTAGTGTACGTAAAGGCAAAAGTAAGTCTGTACATTGTAGCTCCCAATGCAGGTATGGGTATAGTTTAAGGGGATCTCAAGAATGACGTTTTGAGCCTCTTGCTCTTCTTCAGACTCTGAAATGTCACTCTTGATATCCCATTAAACTATACTTGCATTGGGAGCTACAATGTGCTGACTTTTTTTTCTGCCTTCACAGATTTAGTTCTTTGGTCCAGCACCTGTTTTTTGTTTTGTTTTGTTCCAGATGTGTGAGTCTACCACACAACTTTTTCAGATTAGCTAGTGTCTGAAATTTTGATTTTCTGCTATCTACTAAGTGAACTATTGATGGTTTATTATACAGTGATTGGGTGAATAAGGGTGTGATGTCTTTGTAGAAATGTAGAAAATAGTAAAAATAAAGAAAAACACCCTGACTGTGTTGGTGTGTCCAAACTTTTGAGTGTACATATAATGAGCCTGGTGTATATGGGTAGTTCACAGCTTGCTAACCAGCAGGGGGCGGTGCAGGACCATTTACAGAGCTTTTTAAAAAAGGGGGTTTTCAGGAAGACCACAACTGGCATTATAATGCTACAGTGACAGTGCTAAATAGCAACCCAAGGAAATGTACGGAGCAGGTTATGCTGGGAGCAACAAATTTAAACGTGCTAATCTGTAGTTTGAAGAGATTTTAAGTAGAGAGATGAATAGATGATGGTTTTCAAGTTCAGGATGTATTTTAGATCCTCGTGGAGGTGTGGAAGTCAGGGGGTTAGGGTTGGGCTGCAAATAGCACTGGAAAAAGACAGACTGCTGCTAAACTAATGTATTCAAAAGCTATTAACTGATTATATATCTACTCTGGTGTGCATCTTAATAAATAAATATCATATATGGGAAACTATGATTATAGTACATGGACATTAAACTACCAGACAGACATAAGCAGCAGCCAAAATGTCTCTGAGCTCTATTCATTACAATAAGAAAGCAGCTGACTAGACTACCGAGGGAGGGGGGAAAAAAAAGATAGAAAACTTCATCCCCTCCCTCCAGCAGCCTTCTTCATTTAGCAGCAGAGCATTGAGAAGGGGGATTAGCTCACACAAAGCGAGACTGAATGAATATCAAACCCTATGGGGAAAAGACACTCACTGGCCAGAGCTCTTACGTCACCGCAGCCGAACAGAAAGGCTGAAACTCAACCAGACTTCCATCAACCTGAGCAAAAGCCGCCACGTTACACTTACAAGACGATGAGATTCACGCTGACTGAGTTTTTAATATTTGAGCACAAAATCTCAATTTTAAAAAGGTGTATTTTTGAGCTTTGGATTGAGTTGCGTTAGCCATTTCCACCTGCTTACAGTATTTCACACCATCATCTCTGAAAGAAAACAAATAAAACATATTTCCCAAACTGTTCAACTATTCCTCAAAATGACTCAGCATGTTTTTCCTGAACAAAGATTTAATGAAATTCATTTTTGAAATGCTCAAGTTGAAATGTATTATTGCAATATTTGTCTTCAGCTGTCCTCTTGAGCTTCTTTACAGTGACCAGAGCAAACATCATATCATTAATATCAAGATTCATGTCAGTGTATTGTAGGGCTGGGCGATATGGCTTAAAAATAAAATCTCTATCTCTTTAATAGATTTTTTTTCCTTCTTAAAAACTCACTACAAATGACAAAGTTTTGCTTTTATTTTGTTTTGATTTTCCCTTCTGGGATTTCAACAAAATTTCCCCTCAGGGCTAAAGTGCAACAAAACTGAAGTCTTGAAACAAGCTTGTAAACAAGATGACAGGCCCTGCCATTGTAAACAGCAGCGAAAATGTAACTTTTCAGCAAGCTTTCTACTGGCTTCAAACAAGGTCCCAGATCCCAGTTGTTGATAAAATGTACAGTCAAACTCATGTAGGGCTGCATGGTTCGGCTGGACCATAGGCCTGTTGTTCCAAATTGCTGGCTTCCTTCTTTTTCTTTTGTGATAATAAACTGAAGATATCATATCTTAAGAAGTCATTTGGGGCACTGGAAGCATTTTCTTTTCACTATTTTCTGACACTTTATTGAACAATTAATGAAGAAAATACCTCATGATGAAGATAATATTACATTGCAGCCTTAGTTGATTTCTTGTCTTTTCTCATGTAGTTACAGCATCTATAGCGTGATAACAGTGAAGCTTTAAATCAAGTGAATAATGTCTAATCCTTACTGGAGGGACCTGCAGACTCGCCCACCTCTATCAGAAAAAAGCAGCTTTTTCTACAAATGATCTGTTTATTTCACACATTTTACTGTTTGAAATAGACATTTATCAATTATTTTGTGCTTATATCCACAAATGACCTTGGCATTGTTTATTCCCTTCGGGCTGAAAGAGACGAAACACAATGAACCGAACTGCCAGGATGAGGACACAGAGGAGGAGAAACAGGCAGGAACGCTTACGCCAACAGCTAAGTCATCCACTGCACTTTCTCTGTGTGTGCGTGTGTGTGTGTTTGTGTGTGTGTGTGCACTCCTGGAGCTGACTGGACAGTGTTCTGGCCACAGGAATGCCGGCCATGATTCAGCACATTGCCGGCATGTTTAGGGGAATGACAGTAGCAGCTCATTGAAGCCAAAAAATACCAACGTGTGGCTGATGATGACTTTATAGTGTCATAAATTTAGAGCTGCACGATTAATTAAAATACAAACACGATCTTTATTCAGGCGTGTACGCCGTCTCATTTATATGTGACAATGATTAGACTGTGTTTGGATTAACGGAGAGATTTATTGCATAGAAACAAATAATTTCTTCCTAAGGATCAAAAAAAGTGTGCATTATTCTAGATGACACAGCAGTCACAAGAAGGACACACAATAATTTAGGACAATGATGTTAATAAATCTCACATGTTTGAAAGACTGACGAGTAAAATGTGGTAAGAGAAAAAGCTTCTTTTTTTCCCCTTTTTCTTTAGTAGTTCAACTATACTATAAAAGTCTGTGTCTCAGGTATATTATCAATCTGACAACACCAATATTCCTCTTGTACATAATGTTACTAGTTATTTGTTTGTATTGCTTCTTTACTTACTTATTATTTATTCTTTTATTGAAGCTCTTTCTCCTCTCTCTATCCACTTTGCTGCTGTAACACTGTAAATTTACCCATCATGGGACTAATAGAGGATATCTTGTCTCATCTTATATGGAAGATGAACAAATAGAAGTACTCACCCCACAGTTCTAGGGCTGTTTATCGGTAGTCAATACCTTTAAAAAGGTATCGACTGAATTAGATCAATACCAAGTACTATCGACACATCTCCCATCAAACGATACCTGCAATCGATCCTTTTTGCACCCAGAACTAGAAAATTTGACTATTTCTGGAGGACCTGCTCACAGCCAATCATCACAAGACTTTCAAAATGCATTTGTGTAAAAGTCTAATCATTTAAGATGTGGAGGATTACTATTATCGGTTTATTATCATGGGTATCGAATGAAGTACTCAACTGGTATCGCTATCACTTGGATTGGATAATTTTTTCAACAATACCCACCCAGCCCTACCCAGATCTGATAAACATGCACAATGCTGCTAATGTGAAATCTTTGCAGTCTGTTGTGTGGAAGCGACAACGGTACAACTAAAAGTAAAACCTCACATTTTTACACCTACCTGAAACATCGCACACGTCCGACTACTTCTATCGACAGCATTATATATATTTCTATGATTCATCAGATTCCTGCAGATATGATACACCACCAACGCTCACTGATCAGTCAGTCCAGTCTAGAAACGCAGGAAATTACCCTTTTTTTTCAGCCACAGCACATTTATAGTCAAACTGATCTACTGAATCACACATGAGCCTCGACAGTTCATTTAAAAATAAATAAATAAATCACTAACGGCTCATCATGAGCAGACTGAGCCTACACACTGAGAGGACCCTCGAGGATCACACAGGCTCCTAATAACTGCTGAATAGTGGTCTCAAGTGGTTTCCCTTCATAACTGGACAAAACCTCCAAAACACATATAACACCTGACTACAGATGAGCTGCTTTGATCATCAACACATAAATAAGAGTAGACAATAGACTTAAGCTCCTTTTAAACATGCATTCTGACCCTGAAATGTTAAGGAACATTTGCAGCATGTGTGAACGGGGAGCATGGGTCGTTAATCAGGGAAATCTGCACCACCTCAAGACTTAGGACTGTGATGTGAATGAAAGCAGTGACATTACAGGAACAGGCACGCAAAGCACTGATCTCATCAAATTCAAATGTCCTCACAAGACCCACCTATTTAAATCTTTTATTGTTTGATTATTTTCTTTTATTTGTTTTGTTTTTCTATTTTTGTTTCTTTTTTCTCATCGCATTGCTTTTATTAATTGTGTTTTCAGTTATCCAGTATGCTTTTATCATTTTTATTTGTCTTTGATTCTGTAAAGCGTCTTTGAGTATTGTTGAACCAATCACAAGACATATTTGAATCCACGACTTTTAAAATTTACGGACAATACAAGTTATTCTGTTTGAAAACAAGCTTTTTCAAGACTGACTGGAAACTGGACAGATTCAGGAGTAACGGAGCTCCTATGAGTCCGTGCAGAGCATTTGGCATCCTAAAGTGTAACTGCATGTTTGAATAATAAAAATCACTAGCAGAGCCTGAAAGGTTATCCTAGTAATTTCCTGTAAACTTAGTGCGAAATGTGCTTTACTTGATTATTCTTTAAATGTAGCATTTCATGAAGTTACATATCAGCGTTCATATCATATCGGTTTTACAAAACAATTTCTAACCATATTGCCTGTACTATTTGCATAAAGACATAAAGAAGAGTGAAAATCACCATCATCAATAGCAGAGCCTGAAAGATTATTTTAGTAGTAGTTATCAAGTGTGAAACAGGCTTTAGTTTAGTTCATGGAGGTAGATATGAGCTTTTACAAAGTGACTCTGATCATAGTGCTTGTACTATATGCATAAAGATGGTTACTTAAATGGTGTTTAAAAAAAGAAAATACAAAGGTGCCTCTTACAATCATGGAAGAAAACCGTAATCTCAAATCCAAATTTAAAAATTCTGACTCATTTTGACACGTATCTTCTTGCATCTTGCACCCTTAGGATGAAATAAATATTTAGGATAAATGATACCAAACCAGCTTAAAGTTAATTAAATGGTGGTGACTTAAAGGATTCAATTGACTTATTTTGAACTACAGCCCATCTAAGTGAAAGGACAATTAATTCATTAAATAATTAAGCCTAATTTAGTTGAGGCAGTGATTTTACATCTTCTATCTATGATTTACACGTAAAAAAAAAAGTCACAAAAGCAGGAGATGCTTTTTGAACAAGGTTTGACTATTATGGCACTGCGTCTGTGTGTGTGTGTGTGTGTGTGTGTGTGTGTGTGTGTGTGTGTGTGTGTGTGCGGGGGTAGGCGGGCAATTTTCTCATAGATGAAAGGCAGTCTAAAAACACAATCCATTATCATCCATTACAAGCCATTAGTTTCCCCCCATCACACTCTAAGTGAAACAATCCTGTTTATTGATGGAAAAATAAACCAACAGAGAGAGAAGGAGGCACAGACACGTGAAATCAATGATCGGCTCAAAGCTGAGAAACAAGCGTAAGAGAGGCCAAAAAAGACATGGAGTGATTTAGAGAGAGATATGAATGTGAGTAGATAATCTCCATTTTAACAACACAGTAAAACTACTTGTAATCTCCTTGATCAGTTTCATTCATGCCATTCATGATTTCATCGCTCAGCCTTCAAAAAAAACACACGGTCTCTCTCTCCCTCTCTCTCTCTCAGCGTGTTGCTGCTCTGTTGTGTTCTGGTGCTCTCTGGCTTGCTCTATGTTGGTGGGAACTGGGGAGGCGTCAGCAGCATAACAAACAACAAATGCTGTTTACTTTTAGTGAATCACTTTTGGTGATGTGTGACTGCCGGCCAAAAAAAAACAAAAAACAGCTGAATACTGGTATACTTGATAACAAAAAATAAATAATAATAATAATAATAATAATAATAATAATACTAAACTGTGGCTGAGTGTCTGTTAAGTTATCAGTAAACTATTATCACTGCTTAAATGAGCAAGAAGATCACCTCTATCTAGATTAATCTGCTCATGTCAGAAAATGCTATAATTTAATGCTATAATTTCCCAGTCAAAGGTTATGTCTTTAAATGTCTTGTTTGTGTTGTGTTTTTTATTTTTAAAGAGATGCACTGATTCCAATTTTCTTTCTTTCTACGACTTGAATTATAATTGATACACATACGTTTTTTTCGTTTATGAAAAATTCAATTTTATGTTCCTAATAACATTGTTCACATAAAAACTGTATGAGGATCTTTTAAGAAGTCAACTCAAAGTAAAATACTGATAAGATCCTTTGCTTTAGTGTAATCAAAAAGCTCTTATATAGCAGATATCAACTCTTATGTCATTTTAATCATTTTCACTCTACTCTATTTATTTGGTCATCACATTGAGATAAATAATATTATCCACTGTATTAATTCAAATTACTATTTTATTTTTTCCTTCAGACTGAAACATGACCGGATGCATATCAGTGTGTCAGATAATGAGTCAGAGGTTAAATTAAATGTAAAATAAACAAAATCAGCAATTGTTTTAACAGCAGAGCCACACCTCAGTTGATTTCAATAAATATTAATGTGACTCTTAGTCACCTGGTTCAAAGGTAAACTGTGAGTAAACAGCTCAACACGTCCCGGCATGTAAACTGCTAATTAAACCGTCTGAGCCCTGATTATTGATGATCATGATGGATGACGGAGTGCGTCACGCTGCCGGTAAATAAAACGTTTCATTTCCTTTATAAACAAGTTCAAAACTGTAGCAGACGTGATGTAATGTTACCAGTCGATGGTGAGTCTCTGCTGCAGTTCCCATTATTGAGTTTTAGCGCGTGTGTGTGTGTATGTGTGATTGTGACATGAATTATCCAAGGCTGATTGGGGTCGGTCACTGCTCACAGTGGTTTCTGATCAAAGACCTGTGCATCTCTACTTATTTTGTCCAACAGTCCAAAACCTGAAAATATTGAGTTTACCGTCATGTATAACAAAGAAAAGCAATAATTGATCATTTCTGAGATAAAAGCAGCAAATTTAGCAAACTGAAACGTTTTTTGGATTGTAAAAACACAGTTGCTGATAAGCTTTTTGTGTATTGACTTATCAATTAAATCAGCTAATAGTGCTCTAAAAGTCTGCAGCTTAGCAGTCGAGCTCAAACAGGGTTGATAAAAAATGGATTTACAAAAAGTGTTGTTATCAGAGCCATAATTTACTCGACTGGCCTTTACAATCAGTAGAAATACTCCTTCAGTCATCATTAAGTGCTTATAATAATGTTTTCTGGGCAATTTATAGTCTTAATAATAATCAGGGGTCTTCATCCTCACACTATCTTAGTCCCATTGTAAGTCTGTGGGCTGAGATGATCTTAAGACTTAAGATTTGGTGATACAGACTTCAGGATAAACAATTTTAAAAGTACAGTGTAGTCACTGAATTTGGGCTGAACGATTATCTTCATAACCAAAATAATCTCAAATAATCACTTAGTCTGTGAATTGTTGAAAGAAAAGAAAAGAAGAATAAAGAGAGAAAAAATGCCATCCACTATTTCTCTAAGCCCACAGTGATGTCTTCAATTTTCTCAGCTTGATATTCAAATGAATGTCAGATGTGAAAGAAAAGCGGAAAAAACTTAAGTTAATTTAAGAAGCCAGACAGACAGAAAAATTTAAAAAAACTACATTTAGTATACGATTACGCGGATTTCATGATGGATTATAAGAAAAGCACTAATGATACATCACAATATCTAGGTAACCGAAGAGAAAAAGATGGATTAGGGTTCAGCATCGCCTCTAAACTCACACGAAGCCATTAAAGAACAAACCAAGATGTGTCCAGTACTTTAAATCTCTTTTTATCTAAGACAGACTGAAACAGCAGCAATTCCTGGAAATGTACAGTCTGGACCGTGTCAAAGGAATAACCTTCAACCTCCAACTCTCTACAAAGCCATCTACAGAGCAGACACTGATGAAGGAAATAGTGCAGCGACACAATGGCGGGATTTATCGGAGCTGGAACGGTGATGCACAACTCTATTCAGTCTGGTTCCATCTAGTCCAGTCTGCTGCGTCCTCAGTCGTGGTCTCTACCAGTTTCAGTCAGACCTGACAAAGTTGGGTTGGGTCAGGTTGGGTCACTTCCTCTATGTGTTGTGAATTTTGGGGATCACGTTGATCTCCACACAATGAGCAACCGGCCGAGCACACACTGGCTCCCTGCGCTGCCAGGGGAAAAGATTACATTCAAAACAGCCAGCAGCAGAGATAGCCATCACGCTGCCAGCCGGCCGGCCAGCCCACATTCCCCCCGAGCCTTCACACACACACACACACACACACAACACAACACAACACACACACACACACACACACACACACTTAGGCTGTGTTCAGACTAACAATAGCACTGTGCATTTAATTAAAAAAAAAAACAGCCTCCTCATTAATTTCAATAAGACCTTTACGTTGGCACAGAGAGGGGGACTTCAGCAAAAATTCAGCATTAACCCTTAAACAGGCAACGTGCACCTGGAGATACATACATACATACATTTCTTTATAACTCAATAAGGGGTATCGTAACGTATCCTGGTAGAGACTCATAAAATCCAAAATATTTAGGGAGGGAGGGAGAGAGGGACGGGTATCTGGCTTCAACTTTTGCCACAACGCAACATCATAGCTGGACACACATGTACAATGCAGGTGTGAATTCATGTTGGCTGAAGTAAAACGCTCCCACCAACGCAGCCAGGAAGTAAAAAATAAACATATGTTTGGCTCCAACGGTCAAATGTTTAAATGGTTACATTCTCAATCTGTAGTTATCTCCATCTATTTAATAAAAAACAGATTAACTGTCCATCTATTTGTCTCTTCATATCCAAGGAAGACTTAAAGGCAATACAATCAAATTAAAAAAATATGGTAAACTGTTGTGTTTTTAGTAGGTTTTATAAGCACTACTGCTAATCTGTGCATCTGAAATATTTGGTTTTTAATTTAGGTATTATCGTTTTACTTATTTATTACTATCTTTTCATTCTGTGTATGCAGATACTCAGCGAAATGACAATAAAGTGGATCTTAAATCTTTTTACCAACATAGCAGCAGCATTAGGACAACAACTAGAGCAAGAAATATTGCAGATTGAGATCTTTTTGCATGCTGATAGGAAGCATTAAAATTGGACCAAAAGCTCAAATCTGCAATGGCTGATCATTAAAAACACTATTTTCTTAGAAAGAACTGAAATAAAATCAACTTCAACTACATAACAAACAAAACTAATGATTAACTAGCTTTAGCATTATGTTTATAAAGTAGAATAGAAAATAAAACCATACACTTAACTAAATCCCAGCTCTCTAATCTCTATTTTACACCCTAGTTGAACCCAAGTAAGCTAATTTTGTGTTTTAACAAGCCTCTCTTCAGTCTGACGGTTTAAAATGACAACATCAAACACACACACACACACACACACACACACACACACACACACACACACACACACACACACACAGCTGCACAAAACCACATTATCAGATACAAGCACGTAAAAAAAATCATAATATACCTGCTCTAACATTTGGCCGCCGTTTCACCGTTAATGAACCACAAACCCCCAAAAAGCACACACACACACACACACACACACCTCTTAAACATACTCCATTAATGACTTGTCAGTGCAGATGGAGCACACGCACTGATGACACCCTCCCTCGTTCAAACACACTCGCTGTCACACACACACACTCTCTAAAAAGAGACCCTGGTGTTTTACAGCTGTGCCTTATGTGCCGATTTACGAGGACGGAGGTTATCCTGCACACATAAAAGCTTTAAAAATATGTTGACAGCAGAACACTGATCTGTCACCCCATCCACCCCTCACCCCCCTCAATCAGAACACGGCTGTAAATACACTAATACGAGGCCAAGAATAAATCAGGTTTTATGAGAGGGACCGGCCCCTCTGCAATTAGTAGACAAAGGAACAGGGTCCTGGATCTTAGTAAGGTCCCCAATAAAGTGACTCTAAAAAGGTGCAATCACTAATAATTTACTGCCCCTCTTTTTACACAAAATGACCGTCAATTTCAGCAGCAGCGGACTGAAAGTGTCGCTTAACAAGAGGGGTCGCTCCGCTGTAGTTGTTGCACGCAATTGCATACAAAGTTAATGGAAAGACGCCATTAGACACAAATTTTCCCCCCTAGGGCTGGCAGTAACTGATGAAAAGACTCTTCATAATAAAAAAGAAAAGATGAACTAAATCTGGTTCATGAGCACAGAAACAGAAGAAGAAGAAAAAAAAGAAAGTGGAGGAAAATGAGTTTTGATTTGAGTCACAGGCGAGTAAACACAAAGGGCGCTCTGGTTAAACTTGAGTAATAAAAATTTAATTAAAAGTGAGTGAGAAGAGATTTTTTACACAGACAAGAGACACCCTGACCTGCTACTTTTAATGGAAATGTCTGAATGTCCCAGGGCCCCTGAACTACTCACTGTACACTGGATTTGGTTTATTCTGAAGTCGTGAACATCAGAGACCTCAGAGCCTCAAAAATAGCCAAAAAAACTTCAACACCTCTCTAACAACCAATATTTTCATAGTAAATACATTTGGGATAGTTGTTTATAAATCATACATTAATTAATAGAGGAGTAGTGAGAAAAGGGCAGGAATTTATAAGTATATACTCTTTCCTACTCCTTTTCAAATACTGTTATTCTTGTTTTGTTTGTCTTCTTTTTCTGTTTTTATTCTCATATAAGAAACAACTTTATTTCAAAGCATGACAAACTTCACATTGGTAACATATGTAGCTAAATACATGTATTAAGTGTACAGTCTCACCCCATTTATCTTAAATCATGAATGTATTTCTCCAATCTGTCTCAATATACTTCTTCCTACTCATTTTTTTCTTGACTTCTTTATCTGTTTTTATGATCATGTTTCAACAACCTTAACAAACCTTAAAACATTAAAAACATTAAAAACTTCACAATGGTATTATATGTTGCTCATTTATCTTAAATCCTTCATTTATTTCCCCTTTCTGTCTCAAGAAGTTTCCTTGAAAACCAGTGTAAAATGAAGCCTGATGTACGAACGTTTTCTTATTTTTCTCTTCGTCAGCAGTAAGAGTAAAACCTAAGCCTGAACTTGTTGTAAGTCGCCTGTTTCCGCCTGATGAACACCAACTGTTTAAGAGATTGTTAACGTAATCTTCGCCACTCTAAAACTTCTGTACAAGGCTCCACGATCTGCTCCGTTTGCGGGCGAGTTTCAATTAGAAAACAAGTTCCCAAAGAACCAAAATGACAGAAACTTTAAGTCCTGCTTTTCTAAATCAAACGACAAACACATAACTAATGTAGGAGCGACAGCAGGAGACCCGAAACAATCAGAAAATATGAGTCCAGCTAACATTTTATCAACTTAGCTCTGCACTTTGACAGAAAGAGGGGATGACAGTTAGACGATAAAGTTAGACGCTAAAAAAACGTATTTTTAAAGCAGAGCCCTTCATGATGTGAGGCTGTCAAGGGATGAGACAGTCACAGAGATATTAGAGTAGAATATTATCTATAAGTCTACAGATGATTTTATACTTTTACTAAAATATAAGATGAAACTGGACAAAGAGCTTCACAGAAACACTGAGATGGACACTTATAAGTTCCCTAATGACTACTAATACGTTTTTGCACCAAATTCGATCATAAAAATCATAAAATCTACAAACCCTGGAAAATAAATTGGCCACCATGAAGACAAAAATCTGGTAAACAGAAAATGAAGCATGTTTTACTAATATTTTACATTTGTTGTGTTAATTTCGGTCTCATATTTAAATTCATTATTATAATTCAAACAAGTGTTTTTCCTCCAAGTGAGAAGAAAAGCAGAGATTATCTATTCCTCACACATACGAGGTGTTTGGATCACTCGATCACGATCACATACATCATTATGATTCAAAAACTGTTAAAGTCTGTGTAAAGTGAATTCAAACATTTTCTTCTAAACACATTAAATAGGTCATAAATGTATTTCTAAAAAAAAGGTGTAAAAAGCATTTCAACCATTTAGATTTGAATTGTGGAGCTAGATTTCTGTGTTGAGGATTTAGTGGGCGGGTCTGAAAATCAGTGATTGGCATAAACCCGCCCCTGCTGCTGTAGAGGTATAAATACATTCAGCACACACTACTACTACAGTCTACAGTTAGCCAGTTAGCTGAGTAAGCCGCCGAGCTAACCAACGAGCTAGCAGCTGAGTTAGCACCTGAGCTAGCGGCAGAAAGCTCTCAGACCTAGCGTCCATGTTTCTGGTAGAGGTGGTGACTTTGATTGACAGGTGACACTTGGTAGGGGGCGGGGACTAGCGAACTTGGCGGGCACTCCCACAGCGTTTGGGAGCAGAGAAAGAGACAGAGTTTTACACAACTTTGAAGCCTAATTTCATATATTTGACGATTTTTTTAATCATTCAAATTTGGCAGGGTGGTTAACAACACACTTTTCTGTGGTATGTCAAACTCAGAAAACATATTTATTCTTACTTTACGTATATATTAATGCATATGTTAACGCATACATACATCTGTAGGTTTCCCTGCACGCTAAATTGTTTTCTGTGTCATATTATAAGAGTAATGTGGGTCAGTGCTGCATCATCTCGTCCATCTCCAACCTCTACAATGGTTAATAATAATAAAGAAGCTCAATAATAGCTTTTAATTTATGTTTTTTCGATACAATTGCATCGAACAAGCAAACTGAGGACTATCACTTGTTGGCTTCACATAAAGTTGCCTACATACAGTATAAACCCTAAACACCTTAAGTATATGCCCCCATTTTGCCTTATTTTATGCATCACTCTCATATTTTATGCTCTTTTTTAGTTTAGCGTTTTGTTTTCTTTCTCTCTTTCCATTTATTGTTATTATAATTGGGTTCTTTTTGTAATTATTTTTTTTTAATTGTTGTTTTTATGCTACCAATACTTACTATTAAATCCTTATTGTTATGTAAAGCACACTGAGTTGCCCCTGTGTATGAAAATGTGCTATATAAATAGAGCTGCCTTGCCTTGCCAATTTCCCACATTGTACCTCATGTTTCACTCCTTTTAAATCAGTAAAATGAGCTGATGAGCTCATGCTGTCATGTTCCGAGTTCACGTCACGACCACCAATCAATAAAGGAGCCTTTAACCTTCATCCGGCTGTATGACTACAACCCTGACAGCAGGTAAACCATACAGTGAGTGAACCGTGAGCCTAATTCACAGAGACAATCTTTCTCATTTGTAACAAGGGCTTTTGCTTTGACCCAAATGCTGCTTATCATCAAAGACAATAATCCACCTGATCCCCATAGATTTCACATTCCTCAGAGTTAAACATCATGTGATAACAGTAGCCATCCTTCAGTATCCATTTAACCAGCCTATAAAGACGAGCGGACCTGACTGAAACAAAACTACAAGCATTACATACCTGAAGAGATGTTATCTTCTACATTCCCAGCAATGAAAACCATTTAAATGTCTAAAGACAAAGACAAAATAACTACTATTACTCTTCATTTCCACCTCTATACCTTCTTATTTTACTACTAAATATATTGTTAACCCTCACATACTGTTTATAATCTGACTCATAATTAAGTCTCTACACTAATTCACATTCATCAGTCATTAATAAATGTTTAATTATTCCTTAATTGAAAAGTGTATTCTAGATATTAATCAGTATTTTATGATCCAAGAGAAACTTTTTTTATATAGATTATGAAGACATGTTTGAATGCTGATTATTGAATACAAAGACAATAAATGTGTATAAGCTGCACAAACTGAACAAAATATGTATTTCATTCACATTAGGAAAATGTGTATAGGGTGTTTTTACAGCTCTTAAATGTAGAAAATGGGTCAAATCTGACCCCTGAACAGTATGTAAGGGTTAAGAGAGAAATGTGAGCAATTTCCAGCTGCTGAAAGGTGATTAAAATTCCTGTGTAAACTCAAAATGAGTCATTGAAACGTCTTATTGGAGGGACATGCCATGGGGTTTTTTTTTTTTTTTTTTTTTAAGCCATGGCATGAATCACTAGTGTAACAGTGGTGACAAAGAGAAAGAGAGAGAGGGAGACCAAAAGGAAGAGAGATGAGTGTAGAGAGAGAGAGAGAGAGAGAGAGATCTCTTAATGAAATCAATAAGCTTTTAGTGAAGGAAAAGGTTTACTGCGCTATGTTTCATGTCATCAAATCAACCTCAGTCTCCTAATGACTTCATAAAAACAAAAACAAAAAAAACAACAAAAAAGGTAGAAAGGGAAGTTTACTTTCTTGTTTTAAGGAGTTATGATTATGATCTTGGTTTTGAACTTTTACCTTAAGCTTTTATTATTCTTTTAACTCGAGGTGTGTTGTTGCTGTTTTGTTTTATTTGTTGGTTATCTTACATTTGTACTTTTGATTTGTTATTGTTAACATATTGTGCACCTGTGTTGGTATGGCATGAAAATATATACATATGAATAAAAAAAGAGGGGTAGAAAGGGATGTTTTCACCTTTCCCTAAATTAAATGTAGGCGGTAATGTTTTGTCATTTGTGGAATTTGCTCTATTTCGAGCACATCTGCAGCTATCCCCCTTATTTAATCAAATAAACCGTACAACCTCTGTGCTATGTCTCCTGTCTTTCAACTACAAAATGTGCTGAGTTGTACGGCCAGACTGTGCACCCGGCAGAAATTGTGCCCCGTAAGGCAGACAGTCTGGATTTTGAAGCAGGACAGCAGGCAAGCAGGGCCAGGCGAGGCGAGGCTAGGTAAAAATGTCGAATCACTGCGGCCACTTGATAAAGACAAGAGACATCACATCCAGCTGAGCCCTCTGCGCTGTGTCCCGCTGACAGAGGACAGACAGACCGTGGCAGCCCGGCCACTGTCTGTGAACTATCTGAGATAACAATAACACTCTTCTTCGCTCACAGCTGTGACAGCGACCAGTAAAAACCATCCCGCCTCTCTCACACACACACACACTCTCTCTGAATGCTGGTCTTGTCTACAAAATACCCGTTTAATGGCATCGCTCACTGATCCACTTTGATTTTGAAACTCCAGTGCAAATCTATTTCTTACCTGTGCCCGTGTTAAAAAACTGTAAATAAACGTAAAGTAAGGAAAATGATCTTACCCATCATCCTCTCCGTCTACGTTCTTGAGACCAGCTGATGCAGTTAAGGCACTGGCGGTGGCGGCGCTGCCCTCGGCTTCTTGACCCTGGCCAGTGTTAGATCCCGATCCGGCCTCTCCTCCGGACAGCTTTGTTATCCCCAGCAGAGCCTGGTGCTGGAGGAGCAGCCGCTGGGCGTCCTGCAGCTGAGTGGTGGTGAAGGTGGGCAGGCTAGCGTAGAGGGCGCTGGCCTGGGCGGCGTGAGCCAGGGCCTGGGCAGTGCTCTCCTGTGACAGGCTGATACACGACGGCTGGCTGTGGGGAACACCCTGCGGGGGCATCCGACCGCTATTTCCAGCGTTGTGGGCTTGCGGTTGGGCCTGGGGGTCACTTTGATGGTTGGGGGGAGGCACACTTGTTGCAGACACTTGGCTCTGGTGGATTGTAGTGGGCATCTGGGTGCCCAGACCCGGGTTTTGGATTTGTGTTGGGAGAGACTGTGGCTTCTGCTGCTGGCAATCCAGGTGGGCAGGGTGGCTCTGAGGCTGCTGGCCAAGACCTGCAACTCCAACATGAGAGGTGGTGGCCTGAAGGGAGGGGGGCTGCTGGGGCTGTGAGTGGAGGAGCGCCTGTGACTGTTGCGGGCCACCCATCATCTGACATGCTCCATTAGCTGGCCCGGTGGGAACCGATCCAGCTTGGTTCATCAGAGGTTGAGAGGCCGCAGTCGACTGGGGGATACCTTGGTGCTGCTGGCTGTACTCAGGTGGCCTCACCTGCACCGGGGCTCCTTGTGGGTTAGTGGGTTGCTGCTGTGGGAGGGAGGTATACCCTATCTTGTGCTGCTGCACACCAACTAGGCCCTGTGTGGAGCCTGTGGACTGATTGGCAACTGCCTGGGCATAGGTGAGCTGCTGCTGGGATACAGCAGAGAGGGTCTGGTGCCCTGGCATGGGTGTAGGCGGTTGAATGTTTGTGGGGGTCGAGGGGGCCCCAGTAGTCTTGACATGTGAATGGGTAAAATCCTGGGTGTGCATGTGGGGTTGGGTTTGCGACACACCCATGTTTAAGCCACTCGGGAGGATTGTTTGAAAGCCCTGAGGAGGGGAAGCGTAATCCTGGGCATGCTGGGGTACTGGGGGTCCCCCGGCCTCTCCGCTGCACACACTCTCAGTATAATGGCTCAATGTACTTATCGTGCTACTCACAGAGCTACCACTTGTGCTTTCCCTCTCTGAGCCCCCAGCAAAGCTCTCAGAGACAAACTGACGCATGCTGAGAGACCCAGCTTCAGATGTAGAGGAGCTGGAAGCCGAGGCTGGAGTGTCCTTGTCGTAAAATTCAGTGCAAGTCCATCGGCCCTTCTTGAAGGGCTCAGAGCTAGAGTCCAGCTTCACCACCCTGAAGCGAGAGCTGGTGGTAGCAATTGCAGGTGCTGGAGCTGAAGCAGATGGTACAGGCGGTGTAGCCACAGCTGTGACAGGGGCACTCGCGGGCTGCAGCACAGCGGATCCAACTCTGCCCTGCACCGCACCGGAGAGTCCCACTCCTCCAGAGGCACTGGCAGCAGCAGCAACAGTAGCAGCAGCTGGGGTTGTAGTAGTCATGGTGATGTTCGAGTTGATGTTTTGGTGTTGCTGAATCATGCCGACATTTGTGGTGGCCATGAGGTTACCCCCACCTGCAACAGCACCACCTGCACCTCCGCTCCCCCCACTGCTGCTTATCACATTGAGAGGAAAGCCACCACTGCTACTGCTAGCACTCGTGCTGATCCTCACAGGCACGTTGGCAGAGCTCAACATATTCACATTACTAACACTGCTGGTCTGGGGATTAACTATGCTAACTGTAGTGCCCGTAGCAGAGCTGTGCATTCCTGGGACAGATCCCGGGGCCACAACCCCCACAGGCTGCGCAACGCCACTTGGAGGGGCAGCCTGGGAAACATTCTCCCCCATGTTAGAAGGCATTTTCTGGGTGACACAAGGTAAAGCTCCAGACGTGAGGGCAGATGGGTTGCTCCCAGCCCCGGAGGACAGAGAGTAGGCCTGGACATGGTTAGGATGATGAGGGTGTTGGTGGTGATGGTGCACAGTCCCGTTCACCATGTTCAGGGTATGGGGGTGCGAAGGCTGGTTAGGGGAGACAGCTCCAGGGGTCTCCGCCTCATGGAAATTATTCAGCGTCTCCTCTGAGGAGCTCCTCTCGGCTCCGACAATGTCATTTGCACGGGAGAGAGACACATCCAGAATTTCAGAAGAAGACAGATCCTCCGTGTGGGACTCATCCAGGTCGTCATAACTCTCCGTGTCCTCTGCAATACTGTTGTTGGTACTCACAGATATCTGCGCAGGAGTCACACTCGTGATCTGGAAACCGCTCTTCTTTTTCATCTGAGCCCCGGCAGACTGCGCGGGCTGGGGCTGGGGATGTAGATTCAGGCTGTGGGGAGGAGGAGGAGGTGGTTGGTGATGGTGATGATGATGATGAAGGGGGGGACCCGGGGAGGATGAACCAGCAGGAGGTTGGCACTGAATCAACAGGGAGGGTTGATAATCATCGGCGGGGACGTGGCTGTTATTGACCACCGTGGTCGCCGGTGTTGACAGAGCCGAGCCGCCCGTGTTGCTACCCCTCCTGTGAAAGACAGCCGACATCTTTCTGACACTGCCAGAGTCTCCTGCGGGGTCCGGATGATGCATTTCGAGAGGATCCGGGGGGTAGTTGGTCTCTGACAGTAGGCTATAATAAGGGTGCAGTTCGTTAACGGCGCCGTTTTGACAAAACTACGGGCCAACAAAATATATATATAAATAAATAAATAAATATTCAAAAGCCAACCAACAACAACAACAACAAAAAAGGAAGGAAAAAGAAAGCGTCGTGGCAGGGGTGGCTTCTCTTAAAAAATATCAAGCAAAGTTGTGCCAGTATTTCCAGCCTCTCATACACGATCCGGTGATCCTCGATGATCTTCGGTGATCTCCGGTGACAGCTAGCGCGAGCCCGAACGATGTGTAACGTTAGCAACAGCAGGGCTAGCGACAGCCGGTATCCGTTTCTACGTCAATTAAACATAAACTAACATCTTGAAGGTTTTAATAATAAGTAGTTGCAGTGAACACAAAAAGGAGAATAGCTGCCAGCTCTGTGTGTATGTGTGTGTGTGTGTGTGTGTGTATGTATGTATGTATGTATGTATGTGTATGTGTGTGTGTGTGTGTGTGTGTGTGTATGGTGTGTTGATGCTAGCTAGCTGCCAGTCTCCATCACCGGCTAGCTAAACACAGACTACACTGACTCGTTTTTAGCTCAACGAGAAGAAAAAACAACGAAACAAAAGCGACCTTTTCATCCGGTGCACAGCGATGTAAAAAAAAACCCGATCACGATGGCTATAAACTGCGGCGTGTATAAAAGGTTTAATCCATTCCGCTGAATCCTCGGTTTTTTTCTCTTTTTTTTCTTTTTTTTTTTTTTTTTTTTTTTTTTTTTAGAGGGGGGCTGGTTTTGCTGTCTCACTGGTGCTTCTCTCTGTGTGTGTTGTCTCCTGCTCTGCTGCTGGGACGGGACTGACCGGAGGGGAGGGCTGCTCGGTAATATGGCGACCGCGCATGGTCTGTGCTGCTCCTGCTGCCAGACATAAAGCAGTCTGGGAGAGGAGAGGCGGGGACGAGCATGACGTCAGCTGACACGAAGTCTGACGGAAAGTGCCGAGGAGGGCGCGCCCTCTACAACCAGTTCTATATAGATAGATAGATAGATAGATAGATAGATAGATAGATAGATAGATAGATAGATAGCAGGGTTGGAAAGGTTATTTGGGAAATGTAATTTGGTACAGATTACTAGTTTCCCTATTTAAAAATGTAATAAGTAATGTAATTATTTCAATTACTTAATCAAAGTAATGTACATTTGATAGATTTTATATAGAATTTATATATATACACACACACATTTATATATACATATATTGATTTCAAATAATTAAAAACAGCAATATATGTATTCGTTAACATGTTAAATATTACAAAAAATGAGGACCCAATCCTCCTCCCGAGATGGACTGTGGGAGATGATTCAGAGGTCTGAAACCAGGCTCAGACATTAGTGGCTGAAAGTAGGCCTAACAAAGTGCATTTACTTTGGTACTGTAGTTTATGTACTTTACTTCAGTCTTTCCATTTGATGCTACTTAATTCCACTCTACTACATTTCAAATAGAAAAATTTCTAATTTCTAAGTAATTTCTACTTCTACATTATTTTACAGCTTCTGTTAATTTTCAGATGAAGATTTGACACAAGGGATAATATGACAAGCTTTTAAATACAACACACGATGAAACCAGTGGTTTCCAACCTTTTTGTCTTTTGACATCTTACAAAAAGCAGTATGTAGTCAGAGTCAGATTTCAGATGTCTTTGAGTTGTTAACAGCACCACCAAATAGTGATTTTCCCTCTAAACTTCTCACATGGTTTCATTTCAATAAATGTTCAAATGATCCAATATTTCACCAAAAATCAAAGATTAGAGAAAAGTTCAAAAAATGAAAACAGATTTGTGCACAAGAACTTTCTTCTTTCCTCTCCCATTAATCATCTCACAACCCCTCAGATTTATCTGTTGACCCTTTAGAGGGGTCCGATCCCTAGGTTTTACTTACCTTCACTATTAATAATCTAATCTTGTCATATATAGAAATATATCAGTCAGAGGGACAAAACACAATTTTTACTACAATACTTTAAGTATAATCTGCTGCTAATACTTCTGTACTTTTACTGAAGTAGAATTGTTCATGCAGGACTCTTGCTTGTAATGGGGTGTTTTAACATTGCTGTATTGATATTTTTGACTTTAACAAAGGATCTGTGTATGACCAAGTACATTTACCAATACAGTCCCCCACAACTCCACCCTGCTGTTTCCTACACCCATAACTCCTATTTACAGTCTTTTTAGCATCAAATTCCCTCTTTGTGTTTCCCTTTTGAGCTGTGGTAGAAGTATAAAACCAAAAAGAGTGACTTTGGCACTAAAATAACTGTAACATTGAAAGCAATCTACTTGATTTGACCCTTTAAGTGCAGGTTTAACTACCGAGTTACATAATAAACAGATTAATTAGCTCCATCTTGACCAAACTGCAACAGCAATTCAATGATATAACATACACAGTAATATAATTCTCTGTACCCATTCTTCACAATAAATACTTTTTACACTTTTTTAAACTATAGTCTGTACTTGACTGATTTGATTTTTACATTGTGATGTTTCTACTTTTACATAAGTGAATGCTTCTTCCACCTCTGCCACCTTACAGCAAGAGTGCTCAGTTACACTGTACCTCAGTAGTGTTTAATTGCTGCCCAATGAAAAGCCAAATCATATAGGCTGTAAATACACAATCAGGCTCCTGTTGTGGTTTGAGCAAAACATCAACATCACAACAGTGTCACTGAAACAAAGGTAGACAGAGAGGTGCTAGATCTCTCTGCAGACACAGGTGGTAACTACACTGAAGGATTATTCTACACACAGGTACTGTTTGGGGCCTCTCTCTCTCTCTCTCTCTCTCTCTCTCTCTCTCTCTCTCTCTCTCTCTCTCTCTCTCTCTCTCTCTCTCTCTCTCTCTCTCTCTCTCTCTCCTCTCTCTCTCTCTCTATCTCTCTGCTGTGTTTCTATGTACGATAGAGAGAGGTAGAGAGGCTGAGAGAGAATGTACACATTTGTTGGCCTGTAATGTTGCCCCACTGTGGGTCAATGAACTCCAGCATTAAAATAGCATCTCCATTTTATGTGTTCTGGTGTTTTCTGTTCATCTCTACTCTAATAACAATTATTTTCTCTTCTCTTCCGGTATGGAAAGGTATCCAGAGAGTTCAAGTTCAGACGAGAGAAAATATTCATAACAAAATAGTTTAGATATGTAAATAAATTCAACTAAATAGCCTCTCAGTAGCAGGAGGAATGACTGAACTCTATTGGTGCTTCAGACATGAGAAACCACAATGAAAATGTACAGTCAAGTCTAAAATGCATTGCTATAGGCCTTGTTTAGGGTTTTGTGGGTGCAGTATATATCCAGCAAGCTCATTAATATTTACAAATGTATAGTCATTGTTGTTTAAGGAAGTAAAAGCTCACAAGACTCATTCACATACTAATAGGTATTAGAGGAAATATGCAGATGCTTTAATGCACCTTGAGCTCTCTATGTTGTGTCTATTAGAGCTTTGCATATTTTATGACTGTATGTACCCAAGATTTATGTCTGTAAAGATGTTTTGTTCAGTTTTACCAACTGAGAAAAAACTGTAAATCATTTGATTATCTGTGAAAGTGTTGCACAGATGAGAGTCAGGGAAGGAAATGACTGAAACAGAGAGAGAGAGGAGGAGTTGAAGTTACTAATACAGAGAACAGCGGTTGGTGAAGGAGGCGGAGTAACAAGAAGAGAGAGAAGAGAGAGGTGGGGATGGACTGTCAGGCAAGCAGACAGGCTATATCCATCGATACAAATGATAGAGGACGAGAGACAGCAGGAGCCGAGTGCAGTGTAAGCGTCTGGTGCTGTCAGCAGCTTTAAATCACACTGGCACCCCGCAACAAAAAAACACACAGCACTATTGTGCCGCTGCCCTAACAATAATGCTCAATTTATACTCTGGACCCTGCATTCATTTTGTAAACACTCTGTTCTGTTCTGAGTGAAAGTGATAATCCACAATGTATTCATTAAAAAATAGTTTTATGCTCGCTGAAGCTGATTAAAAGCTGTGGGATGTGTCTTGTGTTGGTAGTTTATGATTTAATTCAAGAAACAACTTGGCAGTTTGGGTTGGCTGTAGCTCAAGTGGAGGAGGGCTGGCGGTTCAGTCACCAGCTCCTCCTGTCTACATGTCCTTGAGCAACACATTGACACCCAAATCTCTCATGAATGTAAGTCACTTTGGATAAAAGTGTAATGTAATATAATGTGGTTAGCATGGCTATGTAGATGAATACAAGAGAGTCACAAAAAATGTATCATTATATCATTACTGTCCTCACACTGTCTGTGGTTACAGTAGACAGTCTTTTTTTCTTGTGAATGAAAATAAAAGTTCCCATGAAAGTTGCCAAATAAAATAATTCCAGGTTTCCTGTTCACAAGCTTTGCAGCCAACAAAGAAACCTTCCTGTCATATGTCAAGACAAAAACTCACAAATCTTTTAAACTGCTCTATCCAAATATTTCCACTGATTTCCAAAGACATTTTTCTTTTGGAATAAGGTAGTTTATTCCAGAGGAGTTATCTTTTTCTGATTATGCTCTAATCAGATCAGTATGATATTTATTGCTCAAGTATGTCCACATATCCAAGGAGTTTTGACTCTGGATGTCAGCTGTATATCTCTCAGTGTACATTCATGCATCGCCACAACAAACCTGCCATTCAGATTAAAAACCTAATAAAGGGTTTCATGTAAACAACTGTTTGATTATCAAGTGATTTCTTGGTTCGTCAGCATGTCTGTTTCTACTGTATGTGGTGTGATATAAGATGATATCTCATACCTCATTCATCATGGCTAAGTAGAGGCACAACAGAAAGCCATAAAAAGTCTAATTTGATCATTATTGTCTTACTGATTACAGCTAATCTTTTTCTTTTAAGAAAGAAAGTACCTGTGAAAGTTGCCAAATAAAACAATTCCAGGTTTCCTGTTCACAAGCTTCTCAGTCAGTATAAAGAAATGTGCCAAGACAAACATTTAAATGTGTCTTTTACATGCATTTCCACTGAATTCAAAAGAGAATAATGCAGTTTATTTTAAAGGAGTTTTTTGTGATTTTGTTAGATCAGGATCAAGCAGCGGTACAGCTGTATACTTACATGCAGCGCTAAAACAAACATACAGAAAGAAACCAACTGACATACACATATTCTACTCAATCAAGATTAATAATGTAATAAAATTGTTTTATGTAAACACAGCAAATGTTTGATTAACAATTATCATGATCATTCAATGATCAAAGTATTCTAACTGTTGTTAGCATGCAGGTTTCTATTGTATGTGTGTTACAAGATGATATCTGCCTCAGTTGCCTTGTTTAGATTACAGCTACAATTACTGTGGCCTGCTGAAGGTCAGGTAGTTGTGAGCATAAAAAGACAGATCTGTCCGAGCAGCACGGTGATGACGATGGTGAAACCAACCTAAATTCTTGAAACAACAGACGCTTTGGTCGTAGAGTGCATTGGACCATGCACAGTGATGCGGGGCAGGGTGTCTGTGCCTCTGTCTGCGGCTTGTGTCCACTGAGCCTCCCTACGCTGAATGGTGTCCAAAATAGATGCTGGCTTTATTGTTATTGGACCGCCCTCCCAGCAGAAAATCACAGTGTGTGATTTACTAGATGTTTAAATACCCAGGCCAACCACATTCGTTCATTCATGAGTTTGTCTTCCCACACATACTGCAGTCAACCCAAAACCAGCGCAACTGTCTGACACTGTAACAAAGGAAGACGAAACATTATGAATTATAAAAGCTAGTGCAAGATCTGTTAGAACAGACTAGATGCTGCAGTTAGAAAATCCTACTTTATATGTTTAGTTTAACACATTTATACCTCCCAGGCAGAGCAAAAACATAATGCATCTACTTTCCAAGTTCATATTTGTAGTTTCAACATCCAATCACAGGCTTATTTATGAATAAATTCCTCACTACAGTTTAACAAGAACACTTCAACCAAAAAGCACTAGATATTTCAGCTGTGAAAAAAGCTGCGATGTTCATTTTCTTGCACACAAGAGGACATGTTTTTTTGAAAGTGCAACAAAATATGGATGCTACAATCAGTATTGTCATCAAGTAAGTCATACCAGCTGTTTTTCTTTCCAAATGTCAAATGGAAACCCACAGAGTCAGGAATGTATAGTCTTACACATAACCTTTCTGTGTTTGTTTTTGTCTTCAAGTTGAATGGGGGTGATGGACCCGAGGACATGTTCTCTCCTCATGTACAACGACATATTAGGATTTAGGCATACCTGTGACACTCAGTCCACTGCCTTGTTAATCTCTGACTGCCTCATCAGTGAAATTTGAACACTATCAAAACAAATCAATAGAGAGTTGGCACTAATGAAGTATGTTCACACCTTGACATAGTATAGAATAGTGTCTACTTGGAATGAGGATACACAGGGAGGTTTTACTGCAGTTTAGTAGGTATTTTGTGAGGTATTTACCAGAAATGACTGTGTACATCAAACTACAACTGATTCAATAAATACATTTAAATCATTAGGCACTTTAATGTTGATTTTTTTCAAAGCAAGAATCACAAAAACAGGAAATATTGCCTTCAAGATTAAAATGCTTCACAAATATAGCTTTAATGTTAAAAAGACACAGCATTAAAAAAAAAGGTTGTGTATTCATTATGGCATTAAGAGACATAGCAGACAGTCAACACAATGAATTAATCAAAACCGTAACCTTAGATCTGCTTGCCTGACTGATGAGTGAAAGGGAAACCTGAGTAATACTGTATTTAATAATGAAGGAGAGAATCTAAGATGGTTCAGACTTCCAGCATTAAGAGCTCATGTCCAAACCAACAGAACAAACCTTTTGTAAAAACTGGTTTAAACAACAAGACCACGTTGCCACGAGGGAAGGTGACACATCTACAAAAGGAGCACAATTATTTTAGTAATCTTAATGATTATGTACACAAACCTGATTTAAGTAAAAACTAAAAATAAGTGAAGAATTACATTATTCAGTACATTTTGCATGTAAGTCTTTCTCAACAGTTTGTAGCCCTGTAATCCCCACTCAGGCTCATACTGTCAAGTTAAAAAATAGAAATTTATGTTAAATATCTTCCGCAGTGCTGACTGCTTGTGAAGTGTCTTTAAGATGTAATCACTTTCTTTCCTCACCTCCTATAAAATTATATATTCATTTAAAGAAGACCTTTGATTATAGCACCCCCATCAGGTTGACCAGTGTTTGTGTCAAATATTGAGACAGTGTTAAAATGGATCCAGTTTCAGTCTGACACACACGCACGCACACACACACACACACACACACACACACACACACACACACAAAGGTGATGAGTAATCTCTAATCTCACATATGTTGAACAAAACAGCATCTGTCTACACTGTGCAGCTGGAAACAGATGGAAGATACTTCAAAGACGCAGCTTTAGTTTTTGAATGTAAACAACATATTCACTGAGTTTTCAGGGGGAGTCTCAGTATGGTGTACAATGTGATAAAACCAATTCAATGCTAAACTGTTTTTAAAGCTTTAAGACTCCAGCTCTGGCTATGACCCTGTGAGAGCTCATGGTTCAGCTCTGAGTTATTATAACGGTGCTGTAATGATGTATCACACTGCATTGCCTTTTTCAATAGTGCCAGAACTGTCTTCTTGGACACCAGTTTCCCCTAGCTGGCCTTTGTTCGCCTCTCAGGGTTTATACCTAAAATGTAATAACACAGAAGCATGTAAGAAATGAAGTGTGGTAAGTAAAGATTACTTGCACTTAATAAAGAGCACCATTGCATTCAGCAAATAAAAACTCTAAGATGTTTTCTCATAATAGTGACCTCTGAGAAAATATGATTAAAACAGACCAGTTGTTTCCATTGAGACAGTATCTGAGTCATCCTTATTTCAATGCATTAGGAGTGTTGGTATATTTTTACTTTGGAACAGAACAGGGTTAAGCAGATTTTTAGAACAAACTTCAAGATAAAAATAGCAATTATAATACTCTCCTTGATGATTTCAGTGTCTTAAATGTTAAATAAATATCACTATAATGAATATCTTCATGGTCTAATCCAGATCCGTAATCTCCAGTTGAGCTCCTGTTCTTATACCAGATAGATGCCTAAAATTGCAACTGCAGTTTATTGTCACAAGGTTACTCCCCTACAAGTAAATTACTTGTTATCAGATTACTCCACTGACTAGTGCACAGGAGACAGTCGTGAGGGTTGGACCGGCCCCTGGACACAGCCTGTGCAAACTTATCATTTATCATCAACAGGTTTCATCTAATAAAAGTGATGGTGTGACTGTGTCTGGGGGTGTTTTCTTGGTCCCCTCATTAGAAATATGAGCACCAGCGTGAGGCTTGCTCGCTCTGTTTTGATGGACACTTCCATCAGGATAATGTGCTACATCACAAAGCGCTCATCATCTCAGCAGGAACATGATGGACAGTCTGCAGATGTCAGCACAGTAAAGGCATGAAGTGAAACAGGAGCACTTTAAAGATGTACCTTTATCCACGAGTGACCTTTTCCTGAATATTAATGAATTCATACATTCAGAACAAGAAGGTAACCCTAGAATCATTTTGGTATAGATGACAACTTCACACAAACATAATGAATTAATAGTAAATGTGTTCTGGTTGTTACCAGAACTAAACAAAGAACTAAATACTATTTAGCAGAGTAATGATTTATAATATGAGCTGAAATGAAGGAGATTTGGGAATTAGGAATAAGACATTGTGATTATCTCCATGTCATCTACTTATTTCTCTTTCTCTTTATTGACAAAATCAAGGTGAATGAAAAGACTGGAAAAGCAGACTGCATTTTGCAACATTTGTAATGCAATGCATATCATAAGAATGACATCACTTAGCTGGTACATATATATTCATTCAGGAAACCTCAAACTACAGGTTTTAAATTCATTTTCTGTGAGGAAAAAATCTGTCAGATGTCATTTTCCTTTTTGGCTTCCTGCTTTAAAGTCTGTATCTGCCAAATGGGAGCTGCCATGGCAACAGCTCTTCAACTGACTGTGAGGGACTTGTACTGCAGAAATTATAACAAAGGTTTATACTATATTAATGCAAAAACATGCCAGGTACTGCATAAATGATCCACTCAGTGAGATAACAACTTGATTAGGCAATCAGAATAATGTAGAAATGTTTTTTGTCTATGAAGATTTGATTTTGTTGATGGACACAGTCTGTGTGCTGGAATTTAATGCTGGGGTAGGTACAGTATATCACCGTGGCCTGACCCTGAAACATACCCGGACTGTGGGCAAAAAAAAAGCCTACCTCAAAGGGACGATGACCTTGAGGGGAAAACCAAAACCCTCAGCCAGTCGCTGCCAAGTTCATTTTATCCCCGATGAAAAGGGATTTCTGAATCTTTCAACCAGCAGAGAGCTGATAAAGGAGTTTCACAGATTTGTATGGGTCAAAATTGGATAATAAGAGGAAGTTCAGTGTCACACACACACGAATGCACGCACGCACGCACGCACGCACGCACGCACGCACGCACGCACGCACGCACGCACGCACACAGGCACACAGGCACACACACACACACAATCAGACCCTGGTCATTTTAGGGGACATTACATGGACTTAACCTAACCTTAACATTATTGATATATTTTTTATTTTCCTTATCGTATTTGACTTTTAATAATGGAAGATTTTACTTTTTACTTACTCTGCCCTCTTGCCCCTCATAACATACAGAGTGCTGTGTTTGAACTTAAATCTAACCTCAACCACTGACCCAAATAACTTTTTCCCAATTGGGAACACAGCTTTTGTCCCTATATGGGCAAGTCATCCCCAATTAACTGGTCTTAAGTTTGAAATGTGTCCCCAAAAGTAGCCTATGACAAACCACACACACACACACACACACACACACACACACACACACACACACACACACACACACACACACACACACACACACTTTCAACACATTCCAATGATGCTGATAAACTGCAGCCAGCAGCTGGGACACTTTGGAGGCCATGTCTCAGTGCAGATGAGGGATTTTCTCTGTAAAGCCTTATGTGAATGTGCTGATGGCCGGTCAGCTGACAGCAGAGACTCAGATTTCTCTGAGAGAAAAAAACAGGTCACACACCTGAGAGATCCATTTGGAGCACAGGAAGTCATGTTACTCTGTAGACCAGTTCCACAACTCCCTGCTACCTATTGTTATCAAAAAATGCATCATAACTGTCACATCCGCCAAGAACAATACATGTACAGGATTTTTACATGAATGCAAAGTGTTCTCTTTCAACTTAAGTGTGCAGGTTTTAACTCAAGCAGAAACTAAACTAGCTGTACACTGTCTTTTTTATCTTTGTTATGAGATGCATGGGCGGTGGGACAAGTCCCATCCACGTTAAAATTATTAGTTAATACTTTTACCATGTTGATAATCAATCCATCCACTCAGCACTGTTTTCAGAGTGCTGTGTCAGGGCTTTATTATCAAACCCACTCTGCTTGCTTGAGAGAATTTGAGACATTTCGGAGAGACATTTTCACTGCTACCTTACACCCGGGTAGACTCATATGGATATCTCACATACAGCATACACACCATGAATATGTTTTGTTATGCTGCCAACTGAATCTTCAGTAGTGTTTCCCCCTCTGGCCTCACCCGCAAGTTCCTGCTTGGCCCATACACTTTACATTGTGATGACATCACTGATTTTAAAATCACTTTTCTCGGTTTGATGAAAGTTTTACACATATAACACCACCACAGATCAAAAAGTCATAATAGAAAGAGTCATAATTGACCTTGTCCTGCTGTTAGGTGTCCTGTCTCACATATATACACATGAGTGCTTGTTGATTATGCTCAGACGTCAGGTAGCTGAGTTAAGGTGGGTTACACAAAATCTTCACCGGAAAATAAGCTTGGTATTTAACTAAATGTTCATACTTTGTTTGATCAGCTGTTGCTCATAGTCCCGACACTGACTGACAGCAGCTTCACTGTTCACTTACCTAAGTGTTACTGTAGTAATATAGAGTTCCCTGTTAGCTGATTGGTTACAGTGCACATTCTAGAATTACAGTATAATGGAGCTGGGTTAGGGTTAGGGTTAGAGTTAGGGATCGGCTACTGTGCATGTAGAATTATCATATAGCTGGTTTGAACTTGGTATTTGACCTTTAGTGTGAACATAATCTTAAAAAGGAAGCACTAAGTGGCTCGATTTTATTTGATTGTTACTGTGGAATAGACTGGTCTATCTTTTGGCTGACAGTCTCTTGGTTTGATATCATTTTATCTCCCCCAGACAACATGGACTTAAGGAGGGTTTCTTTTTCTTCTTCAAATAATCTTACTTTCAGTTAACTAAAAGCTAAATCCCTTTTGGACAGGGGCTCTCCATTTTGACAAATAATTGACTGATTCTCTCCATGTTACTCATTGATTAGATATCATTAAAAAAATTGCAATTACATTCAAGCATAAAGAGAACCTCAAGTTTAAATAAACAATGATTGGTTATGATTAGAGATGGCTCAATTTCTGTACTTTCAGATTTTCAGTGTCTTCAGATGTGTGATATGAGGCTAAACATTTCCTCTAGATGTAATTACAAAATGTTCCCCACTATTTTTCTTGTGCTAATATAGCCAGATCAAAGTATTATAACCCAAAAAAGCACCAGAATACAGGAAATGGCATCTTCTTTGTTAAAAATGTCCTTGGGGAAACCCTCAGACACCCCCCATGTAAGGTTGTCCCATGGTTAAGAGTCTTAAATCTGCATAAATGACAGCCTCCAAGTTGTTTTAGCTGTTCTTATCGCCTTGCTGTTTAGTAGTGTGTTAAACAGGATGGTGCAGGAGGACAGATCATGAGGTCATTACAGGTTTAACACCATCGGGGCATGAATTAATGTTCTCAGGAAATTTCATGACCTTCTTTCTATTACACCATTATGTGTTGCATGTAAAACAGACATTTTGGCCTGATGGTGATGCTGTTAGATTTGGAAAAGAAAGAGATCAACTTCTGGGGAGCATTTAAGTACTTTTTACATTTCATGGCAGTTTATCCATTAATTCTGGTATTCCTTTTGTTAAGATTTGAATTTAATGTAACTCAGATGATGGCAGCAGAGCAAAGGCCAGTGTGTCTGAAAAGAAGTGGGATTCATCTGTTTGGTGCCTTAAACTGCTTCAACTATAGCATGGCTCCTTTGTCATTTGAGTAAAAAATGACTTGTGCAACCTGCAGAGATAATCAACCATATGCCCTGTGTGCAGGACTGCAACTTCTGTGTCCCATGTTTAATTTTCATGTGTACATCACCTCACAGGAAACACATCATACAGACAAGAAAAGCTACTGATACTTTGCACTGTGTAGACATATTTATATGCTGTCGTTTTATTCATTCATCCATTTATCCATCCATTCATTCATTCATTCATTCATTCATTCATTCACAATAACAGCTTCATGTCCAGTTCTAATAGTCATCCACAAGGTGGCAATACGTACATATATCAGCTGCAGAGTTGAAGGGCTTACATAGGTTCTTTCCTTTAAAACAGCTCTTCATTCAGACAGTAGTTTAGACAACGCTGCAGGATTCACTGAACCAGTAAAAATATATGCTTTTGCCCATTGCAGTATTATATTTATATAAACCAAATATTTCAGGAAGATGACATCCACATCCCAACCTCAAAAACATCACATTGGTTTGTAATGTTGTGTGTCTTTCAGGGTTTCAGCAGAGTGGTCAGGCCAGTTTATTTATAATACAGAAGATGTGACTTTCTGAAGTAGTAAAACTTCACTTGATCCCTATTTTCTGAGATGTTATACTTTTATTGTACTTGTTTCTAATAAGTATGGTGAGTGGTTACTTCATAGATCCAGATGTTTCCTGCAAATCAAACAATGAGTTGATAAAACGTGTTTATCCAGCAGTATAAGCAGTCAGACCCAGTACCAGTAAATGGACTCACTACAGCAACAAAATACTGTTTTTGATACTCTCTTCTCGTCAATACTACTTACCAGGACTTTGTTTTTTACTTAAATAAGTAAATGAGAGAGGTATGGTACCGCAATAATAAAGTAATCCATCATATGTGTTTCAATGTTTATTCAAGCAGAAAAATAACAGATTTGCATTGTTATTCAGAAAGCATTTTAAATGACTGCAGTCTTAGTTTTATGATTGTATATCAAACTGTGTCGAGATGATAAGAATGAATAATTTAATGGCAAATGACTCAGATTAGCTCAAATAATAACATTAAATCTTGATTTTCTTCATCTTACAAAAATGTTAATCAGTTGTGTTGAGTACAGATAGTACACAATAGATATTTACTTCCACTGAACTTTAAGTAATGGGGGAACAATGTGTTTGTTTATATACTCATTATTGTCCTAAATATTATTATTATCACAGATGCAGTGCAGTTTGCAAATTCACTAATTACATTTCAGGCACAATCTAATAATTCATGCTAACAAGGTTGAAAGCTAATCTAGATTTACCAAATATCTGATTTGTTTGGTGAGATAATGAGAGCAGAGCTGAGCTGGATCACATCTCCATACGATTAATAACAACAGCAACTTCAAGTCATAGTGAAACGGCTTCAGACATCAACAACTCTTTAGACATCATTTGTGAAATATAATTTTTAACATCAAAGCTGCAGAATTTATTAGCAGATTAAATAAAGTGGATGAATGATGTAAACAAAAAAATATATAAGTGTGTAAAGAATTGCACCTGTGTAAGTGTGACCTTTTAGTGGAGGAAGAAACATGTCAGTGTTGAGTGTGAAGCCTCTTGGTTTTCTTTAATATTTTTATCGATACAGGTCAGTAGGTCCATAGTTGTGATTATGATCAACTTGCTCCCAAAGTCATAGGAGTCATAAGAGTTTTATACTGGCTTGGTTTAAAAAGTATTTCTTCTTGTGGGACATCAGTGAAGAAATGATCACACAGCTGAACAATAGCTGTAAAGGTTTATTTGACTGGTGGTGATGGACACTCAGAGGACAAATGCTGCCCTCTTGTGGAGATAAAACGTGGTAGAACATGAAAATGAGAAATGAAGTGTTGAATCCATCATCACTGCCACTTTTTCAGGCTCAGACATTACAGACTGACTGCAGGTCTTTTTCAACATGTCAGTGAAGAAACAGATGCTGCTACGTATTACATATACTTTTTATACTGTGAACATTTGCACATTTCTTGTCAATATGAGTTCATTATGTTGTGCCCTCCACTTCTGCCTGCTATTTTGCAGTCTGTCTGTCTGTCTGTCTGTCTGTCTCTCTCTCCCTCTCCCTCGCTCTTTCTCTCCCCCCTGCAGGAGAGGAGACAGGTGTCAAGGAGTCAGGCCACCAGCTGCATCAATCATCATTAGTCCCGCATATATATAGGCCGACCTGGTTCTGCCTACATCTCATCACTGGATCGTAGACTCTGGTAACACAGTCAGTTATTTCTCTATCCTTTTTGAATCCTGTTTGCTTGATAGCTACATTTAGTTTAGTCCTGTTTCTCTGTGTTGGCAGTTTTGCCTCCACCTGACTCTGGCCCTCTCGGTCTTCCCCATTGACTCAGTACGTCTCCCCCCTCTGCCTGGCTTCCCTCAGCTTTCCCTCAGCTTTCCCCCTGCCCTGCATGATCCAGCTTCTCAGTCCTGGGTTCCAGCTCCTGCCCCAGTCTCCCAGCTACCTCCCTGCAATAAAACCTCTCTCAAAACCAGTCACAGCCTCCTGCCTCAGTGTTCTGTGCTTGGGTTCACTCGCCTAGCCCCTTAACACTTTATTTTTAAACTTAACAATGTGAAGAGGCAACAGGTCTCTTCTCTCTTCACACAACAAAAAATTATATTGAAAGAAAAAAAACTCTCTGTAACAAGAGTTCTACATTTGATTAAAGTATTTCCACCTTTCTTTCACTGATCAGGATTTGTCTTTTGCTGTCACTTTTTTCAGTTCTTAAAAGTTCTGCCTTCTGTCATTTTTATTTAGTTTTTTTTTGCTTTCAATTCATTATTATTCGCTTTTAATGTAATCTTTGGTTCTTGGGCACATTTAATCTCATATACCACTTTTTCAGTTGTATTTTTCTTTGATTATAATGCAGCACAGCACAAAGACAAACTACCTGTATGTGCAAACGTATTGGCAATAAATCTAATTCTGATTCATATTAGGACTGTTGACGGTATCGTTGTGAAAGACTGCAGGTTTTCTGTTGATCCACTTGGTGATGCTGCCAGTCTCTGTTAAAAATGACATGAGGGGACAACAGTTTAAATGCAATAATAAAAATAAATGGAATCAATAATTCTTAATAACATTCATGAATTAAAGAAAATGGACACGAGAAAACAAGCAACATGTCTTTTAATACTACTTCTGAAATATTGGTGTATTGTTGTGACATTTTCTTATTAATTAAGGGTTTCATGAAACTGTTGATGCTACAGTTCAGTAAATCGTAAAAGTAATTGGACTTGTTGATTTGTTGCCTCAGTTGAAGTCCACTCCTTTGTTTCCCACAGTATTTGCTCTGACCTCTTCTTGGGTATTTAATTTTTTAAAGATGTTTAGTGCTGCTGAGCTGATTTTTGATTATATATGAACATTTCAAAAGGACATTTTATCCATAATTTCAGTTCAGTATTTAATCTTCTATCCCAGTGATAAGAAAAGGTAATCATTTGCAGGCCTCAACTGAGTAGGACGGCAGGTAGTTGCGTGGTTTGGTGATAAAAAGAACTTAAAGCCACTTTCATGGACGTGTTATGTATTCATTACCATAACCGATCCTGGACTTTAGTAGCCTAATCATACTGAATTGCTTTTTCGTTCCACTTCACTGAATGAGATGAACTGTGGGCGATGATTCAGAGGTCTGAAACCAGGCTCAGAGGTTAGTGGCTGAAAATGATGGAAAGTAATGAGTACATTTACTCTGGTACTGTAGTGTATATACAATTTTGAGGTACTTGTACTTTACTTGAGTATTTCCATTTGATGAACTTCCACTCCAATTTCAGAGGGAAATATTGTATCCACTACATATATTTGACAGCATTATTTACTTTTCACATGAAGATTATATAAGATGATATTCAGGGTTAGGGTTAGGGATATAACCAATGGTTTCCAACTTTTTTGGCTTTTGACATCTTACAGTGTGTAGTCAGGGTCACATTTCAGATCTCTTTGAATTGTTAACAGCTCCACCAAATAATGATTTCTCCCTCTAAACTTCTCACACGGTTTCATTTCAATGATTGTTCAAATGATCCAACATTTCACCTAAAATCAAAGATTAGGGGAAAAAAGAACTTAGTTTTTTCTTCTTTCCTCTCCCATTAATCATCTCACAACTACTTACACTTTCTGGTGACCCTTTGGAGGGGCCCCATCCCTAGGTTGGGAGCCACTGGACTAAACTAGCTAACTGTATATAAAGTAGTTGAAACTAGCTCCACCTCCAGCAGCTACAACAGTAACATGCTGCTCTAACACTAATAATCTAATGAGGTCATAATAACATATCAGTTGGGCATAAAATTAGTACTTTTACTTTAATTTGTTAAGTGCATTTTGCTGCTAATACTTCTATTATTTTACTTAAGTAGAATTGTTCATGTAGTAAAGGATCTAAATAATTTGTCCATCACTGCAAGCTGGAAGTTGTTGCAATATCATATTAGTCCTTTTTAATCCAAATTATAATACAGGTATTTTATCAGCAATCAGCAGCAGCTACAGGTTGAGACACAATAACATGATTAATTTGCAGGTCATGGCTGGATGTACCTGTGAGGATGCCTCAGGATAAAAGTGCACAGCTGGTCCCTCATTAACATCCCATTCCTCCCCCGTCTTTGCATTGTGTTCTGCACTTCCCTGCTGGAATAATACATCCCTTGGTTTTCTGTGTCATTACTCCACTTAACACAGGCTAATTTAACTGTATACACCATATAGGCACAATAGCTGAGTCTTAAAATAGATTTTGACATAAGACCTACCTCAAGGCCTTAATCGTTATTATATAACATCACAATTAACACTTACATATTCTTCATTCTCTGAGGCTTCACAGTATCACCTCAGAATTCATCTCGATACCAAATTTCCGAACCATAAATCTATTTTTCATTTATAAATACTGCGTCAGTCATTAATAATTGGGAGATTGATGACTGGTCAAGTTTACAGAGAGCAAAGAGGGCATTTGTTAGGTTATCTTTTCATTTTGTTTTGTAATTTATTATGTAAAGCATGAGCATAAGAACATGGCAGCCATTATAGTTTGAATGACAATTATTGAATATGTAGAATGCAACATTTTTGAGTAGTGATTTTTGAATACATATGGGTCAAATTTACCTCTGAACATCCTCTGTGTGTGTAAAAAAAAAAAGAAAGAAAAGTGTGTCAGCTGACTTCCCAGGAAGAAGAAGAAGAAGGAGAAGAAGGAGGAGGAGGAGGAGGAGGTGGAGGAGAAGAAGGAGAAGAAGAAGAAGAAGAGGAAGAAGAAGAAGTAGAAGAAGAAGAAGAAGAAGACGACGACGAAGAAGAAGAAGTAGAAGAAGAAGAAGAAGAAGTAGTAGAAGAAGAAGAAGAAGAAGAAGATAAATTGTCTGGTCTGGTCCACACAAAAATAGACATACATAAATAAATAAAATAAGACATAAATAAAATTAACTTTCAGACATTACAAATATTTTGTGAACCTGTTCAAATATTTTTTTGTTTGTGTCGTGTATCAGTTTTGTTGTTCGGAGTTTTATTTTTGAAAGCCGTAACAGGAAGTTTTAACAGGAAGTAATTGCTTAATTGAAAACTCCTGTCTGAGCTAAGGTGTAAAAACCTTCCAGTCTTGTTTACCTGGCTCAGTGTCTCTGTGCTGTACTGACAGCTTTTTCTGTAACATGTCAGAGAAAATGGACGTTAATCTAACTGGAGTCAAACAAAGCAAAGGCGTGTGGCTCGTAAAGGTTTGTTTACTTTTCAGAGTGGTCGCCCCAGTGCTTAACCAGACTTCATTCACATTTTGCCTTATTTATTAGTGAATATTATTAGCTGACAGGTTGAGTTAAGCAGCTTAATCATGGTCTAAATTATAAAGTGGATCAAAATGTTAAAAGTTCAAGTTTGACACCCTTTGTTGAGTGCAATCTGAATTTGTCTCTTTATTAATGTTACTGGCTTTCTTAATAAAACACTTGAATTGAATATCTCTCACCAGGTTCCCAAGTATTTAGCTCAGCAATGGGACAAAGCCACAGAAAAGGGAGAAGTGGGGAAGATCACTATTGGAAAGTAGGTACCTCATCCTGGAAATGTCTGTTAATATATAGCTATGTTTATGCTTCTATCTCCATTTGATTGTCATTATCAGTGATGCACACTTTTTAAAAACTCTTTATTCATCTTCTCATCCACCTAACAGGAAGCATGGCAAAACAGAGGTGAGATTACTTTTAGAGCTGCAAAGATGAAATGGATTAATCTGTTGTTCTCACTTCTTCAATTTGAATATTTTCTATTTTTTTAGTCCTTTCATCACAATACATGGAATATATTTGGGTAGCAGTCTGTTGGTCAGGTTGCATGGTCACCTTTTTTCCCCTGACAGTTTGCAGTCCAGGTGATGACTTTTTATAATGCACATACATTGACCGTTTAGGCCTCTTCCACTAACTTGTTTTTTTGTAAACATTTTTCTTGAATTCAGCAAGTTGCTTTGATAGTTTTCACTCATTCATACTGCACATTTTTAGTATCATAACAAGGTCATATTTATTGTTTGACATATTTTTCTGCCTTTTTTTCTTTGTCGTGTATCATCACTGTCTGCATCTGCACTGCCACAAGTGTTCATCTTGTAATATTTGACCTTACTTGAAGAATCAAAGTAGTTGTTGCTGTTCAATGACCGCTCACATTGACTCCAGCTCTGTTTCCCAGGTACATTTCAGCCTGAGTGAGGAGCTGGCTGCTGTGGGGGAGAAGGATGCATCGCTGCAGGTGCCGAGGGATCATCCCTTCACCATGCACACAGTGGGCGGACAGACCTTAGCTGTCTTCAGCCAGAGTGACAAAGGTCAGTCTCCAACTCAGCTCGTCTTTTGTGCCGGTTGCTGTCATCTGAAATACATGTTTGATGGGTGGCTGGAGGGTTCAAACCGAAATAGATCTGACAGTGAATGTGAGTCCTGTGAGTGTGCACAGAGCAGAGTGTTGTTTTATAAGCTTAACAAAATTCTGTGTCCAAGATCTGAGACTCTTTATGCAGAGTGCAGATCAGGTGGTCTGAAAATGTGGTAAACAAGTTAAACCAATAAATAAATAAATAACTGAGGCTTCACACAAAATCGTTTTTTAAAGATTAATAAGAAAACAGTGTTTGCATATGCATTGATTCAGCGTGTGGATGCTGCAGATTCTCAGACAAAATCAAAACAGTTTGAATCTATTTTAGGATCAAAGTAGAATTTACAGTTTGGATGAATTTCTTTCCATTATTTTACATATTAAAGGGACGTATTAGGCACATTTCCAGGTCAGTTTTTTTTTTCTTGGTCTCTATTGGAATAACTTTGCATGATTTACAATTCAAAAGACTCTTTATTTATCTTGTTCTGGTTCTGTATGCAGCCTCTCAGTTCAGCCTCTGTCTGAAACAGGCTGTTTTAGCTCCTGTCTCTTAAAGGCCCCCCCTCCTCGTGAGGCCACTCTGTTGGGATTGGTTGTCTCCTAAAAGCTATCCCTCAGCAGACTTCAGAGGCTACATAAGCAAACAGAAGTAGTAAGATTTCACTTCTTTTTCCCATTCTCTACTCAGAATATTAACTTAACTCAAACATATGAACATTTTAAAGCCTGAATCTGATCCAAAATACTTCAGTGGACGATATAAAGAACCCGCTGAACAACATCAGCAACAAAGGTTATGAAACAGACGGCCGTTTGTTGGTACGTGCAAATAATCTGACATCATCATAAGGAGGAAGTGGAGGTAACATTTTCGGTGTTGAGAGGAGTTTGAAATCCTGGATATTGACTTGAAGGCAACATTCTTCATTTTACACATTCACTTCAAGTTTTGAAAGCTTTGACCATGTTCAACACAAACATCAGCCATCAACAGCATATAACTGAAAATCACAAAACCCCTTTTTAATGTCCCTTTTTAAGTATTATTACCTTTTTAGAAAAATTAGTTTTATGTTACTTTCTCTGATTGAGTTTTTAAATTGAGGTTCTCAAACTAGCAAAAACAGTTCCACAAAGTCTTGTTTAGAGTTTTCTGGTGCCTGAAGATAAGAATGTATTGATTAAACTTCAAGAGACAAACCATGGAGCTGCTCTGGTGACAATAAAACGAGGAAAATAATCAGAAACCTCTTTCACACTCACAGTGAATTTAGTCAGGATTGTGGCACACTACATCAGAAATGACCTTAGGTCTTTAGTTTCTTAGGGTTTCTTGCTTTGTAAGAAAGCCAGCGCTGATAAATTCTGCATCGATTACACTGTAAAATTTATGAGAATCCTCCAGAGAGGTTTCTGATTTATGGAGGACGCTGGCTGCCAGGTTTGATGTGTCACAATGTTTTCTGAGCCAGAGGGATTTTGCAGAAATTTGCATCAGACACGGAGCATAAAAATAGCTGTTACTGTATGCATGTAGTTTGGGGTCTATGTAAAAGTGACCAGAGCTGTACTGGAGATTAGTTTGATTTTAATGAGATAGTTCATGATCGCTTTCATATATCAGAGTAATTAAAGTAAGCACAGCTGCGATAATTAGTTTATTAATTGATTAGTTGCCAACTATATTGATATTTTTTTTATTATTATTATAAAAACTTTCAAATTCTCTGATTCCAGCTTCTTAAATGTGAGTATTTTCTGGTTTATTTGTGACTAATATTTTTCACCATTTTCGGGCATCTTACAAAACAATTAATCGATTTCATAAAGAAAATAATAATCAGATCAATCGATAATGAAAATGTTTGTTTGTAGCCCTAAATGTAAGTAATGGTAAGTTGACGCTTCAAGACAATGCAAAGAAAAAATTAAAAATCGAATAGAAAATGTGATTGTAATGGAAAGCATTAAAATGAAATATATCAAATAAATATATAATATAATATATCAAAAATTTTAAGAATCTCATAATTCACCAAAAACTTCAATTTTGTGATAAGGTAAATAAATAGCAGGGTGCAGTGTGTTCAAATTAGTAAAATTTCTGCATCTCTGCGGTGCCACTGCTCGATAACAATGAAATGAGTGATTACTCACAGTATTGTTCAAACACATACCGTTCAGAAGGGCGACTGTAATTGGATGTTATTGGCATAAAATCAAAAAGCTTGTTTTGAGCAGATTAAGCAAGATGAGACTGAAATAGTATGTGTTTGTCTTTCATTGTAAATGGGACAATAGAGTCAGAGATGAGAACCTGCTGATAAAGTGGATGAGTGTGGATGAATAGAGATGGGGACAGAGTGGATGAATTACGTCACTGAAAGATGTCATCAGCACAGAAAATAGGGACTAAGTAGACATTTCCGGCATGTTTTCAATTAGAATCTGTGAGAAATGTGATTATTTAACTGCTTTTGTGTTGTTTATCAATGGTGCATTTGGGTCACAGTGACTGTAGACTTTTTCCTCCCTGTCTCTTAAGTATTTTAAGCATCGATTTGGCCGCTGTATTTGACATGAAGGGGCTGCTGGAGCCAAGCCATAATGCCTATTGATGCCAAAGGATTTAGACATCTTTCCCCAAGGGTGCTCATGTGTTTGACGTCATTTCCATTGAGTTCACTCTGATTGGAGACATTTTGTTTTATCCAACTGTTTCTCATTCAAATCTTAAGTACAGATTTGCAACGATGAATTGATCAACAATAAATAACTCAGCTGTTTTGATGATTTGAATAATCATTTTAATTAGTTTTTCAAGAACCAAGTGCCAAACATTTGCTGGTTGCAGATTCTCAGTTGTAAGGACTTGAAGTGTCTGCATGATAGAAAACATTTGATGGCATCACCTTGGACTCTAAGAAGTTTTTATGAGCTTTTTATACAGTTTTTCAACCTTTTTAAAGACAAATCCACTAATGAAAAAAACAAAATCTGCAGATTAATCAATAGTTAGTTGCAGTCATACTTCAGTAGTTGATGCAGCCAGATGTTCAAGGGGGTCACGAAATCAAGTATGTAGCCCACTGTGTGAGTAGGCTTCAATTCAGTAGCAAATCACGGGTAAGAAACAAACTCGGTATGTGAACTTTGGAAAAGGTCAAAGAATGAAATGTCTGTCATGCATCTGTACGAGACTGTGTCACGACTCAATGAGCTCATTGATTGAAATGACGGGAAACAACCAACACAAACAGGAAAGCATTTAAATAATTTCCTCATTAAGCAGCTGAGCAGGCAGTAAAACATGGTGCAGGCAAGCTAAGGAGAACACAAATTAGATTGTTTCTGTAAGCAGCAGAGGAAGCAGCAAGACAAACACCATAACACACTTGGTAGTAAAGGAAATACACTCCAACACGTCTGTTATTTTCACTAAAGCTGAGTGCAGTACTTCTAGACTGATTTTACTATGGATGTAGAGGAAATTAAAAGAAAGAAATGCAAATGTAGAGAACTGAAAATTATATCAGGACAGTTGTTAAAATGTTTGTGAATTGTCCCTAAGCAGGGATGTATCGTGCTAACGAAATAATTAGGTTATGATATGTTGAACTTGTAAACAATTTACAGATCAGCAGTTATGGAGCAACATTATTATTTTTATTCATTTGGAGTCGTGTTTCTGTCCCCCTGGTCCAATATTCACTCTGCTATAGCTGTGTTTGATCTCTAAATATATGGCTCTTCAGACAGAGTACAGTGGGCTTTTAGAGGTTTTTGTCTGGAAACAGCTGCCTGCTGCAGCCAAAAGCAATGCTTTGAGAGAGGTGAGAGCAAACCAAAAATAAATAAATTATTGTATTAAATATGGTGTTGGACTCTTTTTCAGGAAGTACTATTAAATGGTCCCCACACTTTTCAATGTCCTTTCTCTTTGATGCAAATTATAATTTTTCATAGGTAGCAGACTTGACAACCCAAGAGCCAACCAGCATTAGTGTGAGCGCTCTATTTAAAGATGCGTGAAGTTTGTTGAATATTGGCGACATTCAGATGGAATTTGTGAACATTTATGTAATACTCAAATAATCTACAAAAAGAGCATCAATGAGAAAGTGTGTGTATGTGTTTTTCTTTATCATGTCCATTTCATGGACCTGTGAGATAATCCTTTTCTAAAATAGGTTGAACATGCACACTTAGTATACATGTGTCTCCTGTATGAAAAAGATTATTCAAGTTTCAATGATCATTTTACAACACAAGATAATGAGATGTAGCCTGTAGGCCAATAAATGCCACTCACAAAACCAGCAATTATATAAATAGATTTAATAAAGAAGTCATAAAAATATGTTTTATATTGGAGTGTGGAGGCGGAGGATTTTATTTAGTCTTTTGTTGCTCTGTTAATAATCGCAACCCACCTACTGTTAAAAAAAAAGAAAAGAAAATTTGAACGTCTCATCAGAAGCATCGCTGTCATTGTCAGTAATTTGTGCCTGGAAACTGTAACCGGAAAAAACTGAAATCAAGCTTTTTCTTCATCAGGATGCGTTTTACAGCCACAAGGTTTATTCTATCATCGCCCTCATGCACTTTAGATGCACCCACGCATTGCATGTGCATTATTACCTCCTACATGTGATGATGGATTTTTCTGTTTCTCTTTCATAAGATTTTTTTTCTTCTATTGCTTTGGTCTTTTTTCTACATCTCAAAATCTATCCACTATTTTTTCTAGCAAAAATAGTTTTTATCAATTGTAAAAAAAAAAAAAAAAGATTCATTCTCATTAAAGTAATAGCATATGTTTTCAGTGTCAAAGGGGGTTCTCAGTGTTATATATTTGTGTTTGTGAATGTGGAAGCATGGCATTCAGGAGGCGTAGGAGCCTCTTGATTTTTTTTCTTAAAGGTGGCCTGATGACTGGAAACACAAAGTGGGATAATGTCCTCGGAGATGTGGTGGTGTGTAGTCTGTTTACCTGACCAACGCTTGGCTCCACCCGCACTCGCCCACAGAAAGGTGTACTGTATGACACCGGTCTCTCTCTCTCACACACACACACACACACACACACACACATAGCAGCTCTCCAGCCCCACTGTACCTGCACATGCACACTAACACTGGTTTGATCTGTACTTGCACTCTCATTCTCACTTTTTTTTTTTTGCCACACACGCCATACACCTACTCATATTTTACTGATTCTTGACAGCTTGGACCAAGTGGGTGTACTTTAAAAAAAATAATAAAATAAAAAAATGAAAAGATATACATATGAGAAATCTAGACAAACATTTATTCAGCATCATCAGTCAGCATCCACATTCTTGTTACCTTAGGCTCATAAAATATATGTTTTTATGTCATCACTTTGTGTCTAAACAAAGCAGCAGCTGTTTTTTAAAGACATATTTTTGGACATTGTTTTTCTTTTAATGGACAGCTGACAGTAAATAAACAGACAGGAAACAAGGGAAGAGAGAGAAGCATGACATGCAACAAGTGTCCCTAGAGACATGTGCTGTAACCATTCAGTTCCCAGGGTGCTCCTAATGTTTATTTTTTAAACTATTTTCTCAACTAATCTTTTGCCTGGTCTATAAAATGGCAAAAAAGAGTATTTCGTGATTTCCAAAAGCTAAATATTTAAAAATGTAGTGTCATATATGACCAATAGAAGCGACAAATCCTTCAAGATGAAACCAGATAATAGTTGACTGAAACAATGGCTTAGTTATCAAAATAGTTTCCAATTAATTTTCTGTCAATCAACTCATTGATTAATTGATTAATCATTGCAGCTCATGTCTAAGTAACCAACTATAACACAAAGCAGAGGTTGGTGGACAACTCTGTGCAATTTCATTTTCAATAACTTATTTACCCATTGATATCCTATATTACCTGTAAAACTCCATCTTCATGATTAAATGTAGACATAAATGTAGGCGTGAAATATCATGATTTAATTAGTTTATATTATAATCCTATCAGACAAATAAAAGAGACAAAGACATTACAGTTTAAAACAGACTTTAAACAGCTTGTTGTTCTCATTGTGTCAAGTGGTATAATGTCCCACCACAATATCACCAACAATCAAAAATAAAGCACAACAAAACGACACAAGTGACACAATTCTCATATCACAGTGATTCGTTTAAAGGTGCAGTGTGTAAGATTTAGTGATCTCTAGTGGTGAGGTTTCAGATTGCAACTAAATGAAGCCTCCTCACCCTCCTCTTCCAAGCACTTACAGTGACCTACTGTGGCAGTGAAACTTGCAAAAAAAGAAAAGAAAGGCTGACTCTACAGTTAAGTGTTTGTTTTGTCTTTTCTGGGCTACTGTAGAAACATGGCACTGCAACATGTCCAGCTCCTTATGTAGTTTAAAGAAAAATTCAGCATGATCAGAACACAGTAGAAAAGCGGCTGCCAGAGTATTCATTACTGCAAAGTACTAAAAGACCTGTAATGGCAATAGTACTGACGAAGTACTTCAGCGGTACTGTATTCTGTCATGGTGAGTTAAATGTGTGATATCTTTTTGACTCAGACAGTTCAGACTCCCTGTATATAATAAATCTGTGTGAGCCATGTTCATCTATGAAACATCTGACCTCAAACTTCAAACACACGAGTCATTTACAGGAGAGGATCACAACGAGTATACTTCATGTGTAAGCTTCGGCAGATTGGAGCACGCCAACAGATATGCGGCTCTCTTCCCTCGTTCAGTTGTGGAGAGTATTCCAGTTTTCTGTTTCATTACTTAGTACTCCAACTGTCTGTAATTAATGAGAACAAGCGTAATAAGATTGTTAATATAAGATTTAGATTTCAGGTCAACAACAAGACAGCAGTCAAGATGAAGGTTCATGGTGACGCCTACTCGTGCTTGGGGATCCTTCATACCTTTCAGTGCAGTGTGTAGAATTTAGTGGCATCTAGCACAACGGACTTGGCAGAAAGATAGTATAATATTCTTAAGTATGTTTTAATCCCAATAAATTAATAACTGTTGTGCTCTCATTACTTTAGAATGAGCCCTTTTTAAGATACACTGTGAGTTAAAAACATGTCACTCTTTTTTTGTAGTTTTTGAATTGCAATGCAATTCTTGAGTTGAGTTTGAACAAAATGTGAGGTTTTGTCATTTTTGGGTGCGCTGATGGTGAGAGCTACATAATGTTGTTATACATAACACACGACAATTATTGTATGTATGTCTGTCCTGGAGGAACATGCTCATGTTAGCTTGCCTGATACTGTTCATTGTGTGGTTTGTTTTACTACAGCATATTTCTAATGACTCTAGTTTTGTGTTTGTCACATTAAAATATCAAAAGATAGAAAATTGAATGGCATACGGTACAGTTCAGACGTGTTTGGCCAAACCAAATGAGCTTTGTCTGTTTGTAAAGAAGTATATAATCCAGTCTGCCTCGTGGTGTCTAATTCCTATCAACCAAACATTTTAGACTGTGTCCTGAATTCCTCCACCCCTGTAATACATGCATTCAATAAGCCAACAATAGCAAGACGTTGCTAATGGTCACCGTCAGTGATTGATACATATACAAATGGTGTCTGACATGGCTTTTGTACAGTAAGGCTGATAGCTAAATGTTCCTTCATTACTTCCCCTCTCGTTTTTCTCCTTTGTTCTGGCAAGGACCAGGTATTGATTAAGAGGTTGCTAAGCAACAGGCTTAGTTGCCACAGAAGCGTGCAGAGGAGAACAGACGGCCAGATGTAATGTTCTGCTCTGCTACTGTAGGAGATGACTTTTCTGCATCTGCGTCTTCAGGAGCTTTCATAAAAACTTTGCAGTCCTTGAAACCTTCACGTCTCTGCAGATCACAGAACAGGATGTCTGTGTCCTTCTAGTCAATGTTAGAATGTCTATAGATTATAATAGTTGCTATGGGAAGTGTTGTAACTTTGAATAACCACTTGTTGAACATGGGTGTGTAGATTTTTTTTTGTCAACACTTTATCTTTGTTGCTGAAATGGCATTCTCATCACTATACTATATAACCATACTTAGCTACTACAACTCTGGATATTTATATCCGTGGATATGTTTTTGTACCAATGCTGAATTTTGGTTCATAAGTTTATGGAGATATTTTATTCTGACAACTATACAAAACATGGTGTTTACATGTTTTGTATAACTGAAACATAGACATATGTAAAAACAGCATAAATGTTGACTTTTCTACGATATTTTCTAAATCTACCTACAGTTTTATTTGACACCAAATTTAGAGCTAAGTTTAGCCAGTTAATCAGTTTCAATTGGTTGATAGAGAGAAAAATAAATGGCAACTGTTTTGATAATTGATTAATGGGTTTAGTCATTTTTTTAAGCAAATATGTCAAAGATTTGCTGGTTTGAACTTCTCAAATGTGATGATTTAATGCTTTTCTTTGTCAAATGTAACTGTAAACGGAGAATCTTTGGTTTTATGACTATTGATCAGGCAAAACAAGACATCTGAAGATATCAGCTTTCTATAGACCAAACGATTAATCGAGAAAGAAATTGACAGATTAATTAATGATGATAGCAGTCGTTAGTTGCATTCAGACTGTAATGACGGTGTTGTGTTTTTGTCTAAAACTGCAATGATGAAGGGTTTTGAATTTTTGAATTAGTGCTAAATGCTTTGCAAAATTCTCCAAAAAAGATTCATACATTAAGGATGGGTATAACTTTCCTTTTAATTCAGCCAGTTAAGATCCTCCTCTGATTGGCATCTTCTCCATAGCATTAGGAGTGGAGGCTCATGGGTAGTATTTATATCTATCCATGATGCCAAAATGACAGGAGCAAAGTAGTAATAATTAAAACTGATGGCTTTAACACATACATTAGTGCTGCTGCATAACCTGTGTTTCTGTGTTCAGTAACATTGAGAATTTCAGTAAAATAAAACTTCAAACAGGAGAATAATACGCCCACTTCCCACTTTGAAACTCTTCTGTATAATTTTAAACATGTCCTCATCTGTCTGCCTCTGACAGCTCTGACAGCCTGATTAAATCATGAGCTGATCATTTATTCCCTCTGACGTATATGCTCCAACCAGGAAAAAGCTATTCACAAAACATCAGATCTTTTGAATTGTTCATGAAATCAGAGATGTACCCAGTGATTCAGTGGATAAATATAAAAAATGGTCAATTAGTAATGTCAAGTTGAAATTTATTATAGCCCAATAACACAAAGTGTGCGGTGTACATACAGGGTGTCCATAACATCTCAATTTAATACATTTATTACAAAAGCGAATGAATAGACACATCTGTGGAAATTTAAAGTCTGTGTAAAGTCAATTCATTGATTTACTTCTAAACATATTATACATGTTGGAAAATGGTTACAGAAAACATGTGATAGGATAGGAAGACGATTCCAAAGAACAGGGGCTTGGTGATAAAAGGTCTCCCAACAACTACTGATGATTTATTCATTTTTGGAATAGTCAGAGACTGATGTTTTGAGACCATAGAGCCCTGGCAGATGTCAGGAGTGACAAGGGATAAAACGTAGGATGGTGCAAGTCCATGCAATATTTTATAAATTAGATCTAGCACAGGAGAACAGGCATGATTTGATCAAATTTTCTAGTTTTGCTTAATATCCTAACAGCAGTATTTTGTACAAAGTAGGTGTAGTTTTCTAATAATTGAATTAGGTAAACAAGATTAAAGTGCATCACAATAATCAAGATTAAATGGAAAGAATTTCACAAATCTTGGCAATATTGTAAGTGGAAATGTGTCACCTTTTGTAATATTGTTGAAATGTTCAAAGGAGAGATTAGGATCAAATAGGACACAGAGATTCTCTAATGTATGTTCAGAGTGAGTTCACAGAATGTATTATTTTCTTGGACCAAGGATGAGCATTTACGTTTTCTCAGCATTTAAAAGAAATAAGTTAGATGACATCCATTTTTTGATTTCTGATTTACATTATTCCAGTTTCACTTGCTGATGATAGGCGTCAGGCTTTAATAGAGATGTAAAGCTGAGTATCATCTGCATAGGAATGTGAACCTAATTTGTAACTATTAATTAAAGTACCAAGTGGTAACATGTAAATAGAGAAAAGAGTAGAATCCGAGCACAGATCCCTGTGGCACACCATAACTGACCACCTTGTGGTCCAATGAACAATGAAGTGTGATCTGTCAGATAAGTGTGATCTGAACCAGGAGAGAGCAGTAGTCAACGAGACCACTGTCATTTTTAGGCAATCTAATACAGTGTGGTGATCAATCGTATTGAAAGCTGTGATGAGGTTTATGAGCATCAACATTGAAACTGAGTCAGTCTGAAGCAAGCAGTGAATCATTTTCCACTTTTGTCAGAGCAGTTTCTGTGCTGTGGAATTTTCTCAAGCCAGATTCATGAGGTTCATACAAGTTAGTATTAATGTTTTGTGTAGTTTTTATGAAAGGGATGAATTACTGGGACAGATGCATTTCATATAGACTGTGTGTATGCATATGTGTTCTTTTCATCAGATTTATAAAGCTGTGCATGCTTTTGGTTCTCTTTCATAAGTGGATGCACACATGCCCACCAGTTTTCACACCTGTCAATGAAACAAAGAGGAAAGAAGTTGCGCATTCTCACCAATTGTTTTGCGTCAGAGAGGTTCTCCAGCAGTTCTCCCTGCCAGCTGTCATTATGTGCAACCATTACGCACGGCTATGTGACTTTTTATAGCATCCGTATCATTAAATGTAACTGTAAACCATCTTCTGAAGTGCTATCTCAGTCATGATTATTAAACATCAGAAATGCAATCAGTGATTCATTTGTAGCACTCATATTAAAGACTGACTTTACAGTGTGTGTCACAATCGAGGATAACATAAAATTAGTAAAAGGGAAATAAAACTACTCCTACACTATTTTATCTCTGCATGGTTTGATATCCTGACAGTAAGGTCAAAGGCAATGTTTACCCAACTTATACAGACAACTATGAAAATCATGGAAAACTGTCCATCTCCTCGTCTTTAGGTTATTTTTCAACAATCTATAATTAAACAGGCTCAAAGAAATCATCTCAAGCCCAACTCATGTCCTCCCCTCTATCAGCTCCTATACTCAGGTGCTGCAGGATTCCCCTAAGCAGGCACCACCACCTCAAACAGTCCCATGTCCCTCCGTCCATTAAATCCCTTTAACACCACCTAGACTGAAATATGTGTGTCTCAGCGCTGCGCTTCTTTCCGTTGATCAAAATTATATATAGTACTCTGTGTGCACTTTTCCTAATGTAAATGGACAAATGATTGATGAATGGATCTGTTGTTGTTTTTATTGTTGTTGCTGTGATTTTTTTATTGCAGACAGTGTAATGTCCAAGGCAAATTTCTCTCTCTGGAACAATCAATTCCATTGTATCATAATTTATCATATCCTACGATATGTTTAAGTTTAGACTTAACAACCTGCCATATAGACTGGATAACGCTATACAATGGTTAACAACCTAGACAATTACTCTATATTTTATTTAGCATTTGCATTAAATTTCACTCCATCTCCACCTCATATCACTTGTGGACCACTCTAGAAAAACACTAATACATCTGGTCTGAAGTATACAAGAGTGGAAAACATTCTCACTCCACATTATAGTTTTATAAGCACCCTGTGGGGAAATGGGGTATGAATTTTTGTGCATACAGTGTGTTTATATATGTGGCCCCTGCTGTGTGATGATTTGAAATCCCTGAAGCATTAAAAGCGTCAAGCAGAAAACCACTGGAACTGTGCAGGTTGTTGGATCCTGGGCAGACTGTAGTAGGTGTTTTTATTGAAGCATTGTGGTCGGCTTTTGCTTTGTATGTTTATTTCTGAAGTGTGGCTCATGAATTGTTGGAGGGTTTAAAGAGGAAAATCTCTTGACTGGTACCTCCTTGAAAAAGGATGACTTTGTAGTCAGACGACACTAACAACGCTTTCAGGATTATGTTGGACTTCATTCACAGGAGTCCAGCAGGTCCACAATATGAATCGTTGGCATTCATATTCATTTCCAGGAGCTCCTATTGCGGCCCTGAAAATTGTATACTAATAGTTGTATGGCCTGACTGTTTCCATGGCTAATATCAAGCAGCAGTCTTGGTATTTTGTGAGCAGAGGCTGTGTAGAGGCTGCAGGGTTTGTGCTGTGGGAGAGCTCGAATCTCTTGGGCATATTCCCCGTCGGAGCTGGTTGTTGTCAGCTCTCCCCTATTGGGCTGCTCATCAGGAAAAAAACAAAACAAAAAACATCCTTGAAATATAAGCATCACAGGTATTGTTGAAATGAGTTTCTAGCCACTGTGACATTTGCTCTGCAGCATTTATTTATCCATTGATATTCACTTGAGATCCCTGATATTTTACAGCAATTCTCCTCATCTCATTTACAGTTTTCACACATTCACATGGCAGCTGCTCACTGAGGTGTAAAAATAGATTTTATCTTATTGTCTGTATTATGTGGGGATGAAAATCTTGTCTTGAACATATTTATTGAAATTGCTCACAAGTTTAGAAGTAATGGAAGCAACAGGGTTTCATCATGCACTCATAGCCCTTTTCCACCAAAGCAGTTCTAGTGCTGGTGCTGGTTCACACTGGTTCAACTGTGAACCAGTTGAGAACCAATTTTTGCTTTTCCACGGCTCGAGGTGGTTAGAGAGATTCATAGATTATGTCACTGTATACGTCAGTTATGTCGCTGCTTTCCCATAAAGACTGGCGCCAACTTCAAAGCAACAATAATACAAAGAAGAAGAAGAAGCAACAACGATGGCAGACTACGCGTTTGTACAGCTGTTGCTCTTGACTCGCATCTAAACACGGCAGATACAACATATTTGTGCTGCTCAACAGGATTGAGATGGTTGTTAGCCTTTGTTGTGAGCTAACGTTAGGCGGCAGAGCACAGCTAACTCACAACACAAATGTGTATGAATTTCACCACCAGTCAAATGTTCAAGGGATAATTCACTCCTTATCTATTCACCACTATGCAGTCTTGTTTGTTGTGGTTGGTCTCAATAACCCCGCCCCCTGCCCCTAACGTAAGCGTTTTTTTCTTCTAGTACAGCAAAGAACTGGTGCCACCCTGGAACCAGTTTTTCTGGACGGGAGCCGGTTCTTTGTCGGTCGAAACAGGAAAACCAGTTCCAAATTAAGAGAGTGGAACCTGGTAGAACTAAAGCGTCAGTGAGGGACAGAACCTGTGCAGGTCACCTCCATGACAGCAGGTGGCAGTCGCGTCCGTGGGCGATACAAAAACTGTGATTATATTAGGATTAGAACTAGAGGAAGTGACTGGCTGAATCAATCGCAGGGTGGTCGTCATGGATATCGAGATAGGAGAGGCACAGGCACCTCCTACACCCCTACCACCCACACACACACCTCACTCCACCCACACACACACACCTCACTCCACTCAGAGACACACACACTTGTATTAAGTTTCATGTTTGTTATGTGCTCATAAACAATGAAATATAAAATGAAATATCCCTTATTTTCAAAGCTCAAAGTTGACAGGTATGCACCAAACCAATGCAAAATGTTGAAAAAACCCTACCTTCAAGAAGGTTGTAATATTTAGTTTTTGTTGAAATTGTTTAAAAAAGATGGTGCTTTAACTTCATGGTCATTTTGGAGGCTGCAGTTGTAGCTTTGTGTGGTGCTTTTATGTTATTTCTGTTGTACTGAGAGGCAAATAATTTTCCTCAAAGATGTTTTCTGTCATTTCAGGTAGTAGTTTGTTCAAGTTTTAATTTTTCTGATACATTTTTTAAAATGAGTTATTTTTTACAATATAAAAAGGGATGTGACGTCATGGTTGACAGCTATGATTGGCAGCCACCCTCAAAACTACGTCAGACGAGCTGAGCGACCGCAGCAGTTTCTGATGGAGGACGCTTATGTACGTTCTCTGTTGTGATTCATTACCAGCCTTAGCTAATCACTACCGACTCTACTGCACAGAATCTGGTTACAAATTACGTGACACAAGCAAGATGGCAGCTCCCAGAAACTAGATATTTTGAGTTCACGTTTGGATAGTAGCAGGAAGTAAAGATGTGTCATCCTTTTTATATTTATAGTCTATGATTGTAACCATGACGTTATACTGTTCGAACAAAGTACTTATTTTAACTCGAACCATGACAAAACCTAAATTCAACCAGACCATAATCACAGTGATGGCACATTATGAAACATGATTATTCTTCAACAGTGATTTGTAACAGTTTTTGGAAGGCACGGACAAATGATGTCGTGCTACTGATTACTGCCAACAGGGGGCGGAAAACTAGAGTCTTTTACTATGTGTTAATGTAAAGAATCTTTCTCAAGGACACTTTGGTTAAAGCTGAGTAAGGGTTTATGTAGTTACTAATGTTAGCAGTATGTTGTTTTCATGTGCGATGAAAGTGTCACCTGTTGCTCAAATCTGGGAATATGCTTGCAGGGCTTTTAACTGTCTGTTTAATGAGGCAGATTCTTTTCTCTGTTTATAAACCTCCAACAAACATAAAGTCCCAGTAATTTACCAGACCAAACAGTCTAAACTTGTGCATTACTGTATGAATGCAGATCTCACATTTTTGCTCTCTATTATGTGAAGAAGAGGGCTGAGCTCACTGCGATTGAAGGCCTGCTATTCTTCTCAGAGATGAACCGTGATTGTTGTTATTGTTGTCGCCATCCAAGGTCAAAATACGAGAGTGAGCCAACAATTGTTTAGCCAGAGAAATGTCATCTACATTCTCTTTTCTGTTTTGCTTTCTGGAACAATAGTTTGTCCAACCCCTGCTGTGCTCCCACACAAGAGACATGTGACATCCAGAATAATGACACGGGGATAAAACGTGACGCTCTGTCGGCAGTAGATCTTTGCAGGTGGATACAAAGCAAGTAGGCTGAAAAAGGTTATAGTAAAGCACATTGTAAGAAAATGCGATTGAAGTAACCTCTTGTGTTGTTTTCTATAAAATATTGAGGTGCTTTCTCTCTCCTGACCCTTCTTCCTCTGTCTACAGAGCCCATTATGATAATGGTAATGTCAGGTCTCCAAGCTGCACACACAGCAGATTGAAGTTTTCACTCAAGGCTTTTCTCCAAGTTTACAGTTAATGTAATTTTGTCAGCTTGTTGAAGTATGTTTCGGGTCTTGTGGGTCCTTTACGGTCACAATGACTCAAAATGCACTCAAAGTAAATACGGTGCAGCTGGTGAACTGTTGTGGGCTTACATTTTCTTATAATTTCATCTGTAGCTTTTCACTATTTGACTAAACCTTTAAAAGCTTTTGTAATTTCAGGCAACATTAGTTTTACAGCTACTCATCTCAACTATCCACCTTTTCTGTCAGAGGGTCTGAGAGCTTGTGTTGAGTTTTATTTTCCTACCTGCATCGATTGTTTTTAGAGGCAGTTCAGAGTCGGCTGTTGAATTTCTGGGGAATTACGATCACTGACGCAGGGGGAAAAAAGCACATTATTATTAGACTGTATCTTTATTAAAATGTAATAATATCCACTCAGCGTTGTCCACTGATATGATGGAGGTTCCTCCACACTCGGGTCACATCGCCCATATGTTTGTATTACTTTTGTTTGAGATGTCTGAGCAGGAAAAATCATTTTGTGTTTTGTGTGTGTGTGTGTGTGTGGGAGGATTTCACTCAACACTAACAAAACATGGCTCACTCAGCCTTAATAGCTGCTCACCCACCATTAGTCTGGCTTTCAATGGAGAGTTTCTCTGTTTGTCCCATGACGCTTCAGATCAGGCCTGAGCCGAGCACGTTGTTCGCAGATCCAGCTCAGCTCAGCTCAGAACCAACACTTCCAAATGGAGCTGTGAAGTCTTGAAGCTAAAAAAGGGAGGCTGTATGAATAATGCTGCATAATGTAAGAGAGGAAAAACAACGTGATCAGATGTTTATGCAACTGCCCCAAAATTATATTTTACGTTTAAGTGACAGAAGCCCTCCAGTGGCCGTCAAAATTATGACTACAGCAAAGGAGGAAATCGGAAAAAACACACAAAAGCCACATTAATAAACTGTATTCTCTCTTAATCTTATTTTACTTTGTTTCATTCATGCATTCTTTCATTTTCTTTAATAAAGGCAAGGCAAGGCAGCTTTAATTATATAGTGCATTTCATTCAGGGGCAACTCAATGTGCTTCACATAAAAACAAACATTTAACAGTAAGATTTGGAAGCATAAAAACATACAATTTAAAAAAATAAAACCCAATTATAACAAAAATAAAACAAAGTACAGAAAAATGGAGAGGGAGAAAGAAAACAAAAAGCTAGACTGTTATAAGATGAATATGATATATTTTTGTTTTTACATGATAACTACACCATAATGATTTGTGAGTGAACTCTGAATAAAGTTTTCAAACATCATAAACAGATCGGTATGGATGCATGAGGCAAAAATAACCATTAACACAGCTTAATGCTGCGCAGTGTGTGTGAGAGAGAGATTTAATGTGAGATTAACAGCAGCTTCCAATTAGTCATAGTTCAGGTTTGAAAGGTGGGCGGCTTGTCTTCAAATGAAATGTAGCATTTTCCTACATATTTAAATGTAAGTCATGACAGTGAAAATACCCTCTTATCTAGATGTTTTATAGTATGTGTGCTAATGAATAGTTACTAAATCTTGTAGTATGTAAATATACAGTATAATTATATAATATACAGGCATTTATTTATTTGTTGGTTTATTTAACAAGGATAGTGCACATTAATAAACACTGCTGGAAATTCAGTAGATGGATGGACGTTGCTGAGTCAAGAATAATTGTGTCATTTCTTTCATACCTAAGCAGTGAATTTCTCTTCAATTTCTTGATATTTTTCTTGCTTCTGTTAATGCTTAAAAATGCTAAAGATTAATTTCAACAGCATCTGTACTATGGTCAGATCTGACAAATATTCCCCTTTTTTCTGAACCAGACCTTTTGCAGCTAATTGTCTTCATTTGTATTATCAGTGTTGTGTCAGAGTCCTTTGCACCCTACAAAATGGAAATTATGGATTCAAAACACGTATCAATAACAACATGGCTCTGAAGATGCTGCTATTGGCATTGATTTCTAATTGCTTAATTCACACAGGCACCCATAAGGCACACACATCTGTGTGTTGCACCTCTTACTGTCATGTTGTGTCAGAGTGTGTTGATTACCACTTTCACACATACAGTAGGAAGGTGCAGGACAGGTTGGCTCTGATTTCCTCCACCTCGTTCTGTCTTTCTGCCTCTGCTCTGCTGGAGATCTTCCCTGCGTCTTTTTCTCTCTCTGATCCTTCCTCTGTAAATCTTCTATCATCATTTTTTCCCTGTCTACTACCATTTCTTTATCTCACTTTTTATTAACTTTCTTTATCACACCACCCCTGAGACCTCAATGCACTGCAGCTTATAAAAAGACAAATAGACAGAGACAATACCAATGAAGAAAACATCTTCACCAATTTGACAGCATGGACAGTAAAGAACATCCAGAAGAAAATACTTCAAAGAAATTAAACGGGAGAAACTTGAGAAACACATTTACCTGTTGGACAGCACACATTCAGCATAACACAGCATGCTGCAAATACAGGAAGCAACCAAATATAGAAGTTACATTCCTGCAGAACAGAAAATGCAACAAAACACAGAAAAGTGCTGCAAAATAAAAAAAACACAACTATATACAGAAAAGCGCTGCAAAAACAAACCATTTAATCAAATACAGAAGCGCTGCAAGCAAACACAGAGGAACTGAGTTACAACACCACAAATTTCCAGGGGACTCTAGAAAGTGTTGAACAAGCTTAGACACACTTGCAGTTATTGCGGTGGGCTGTACCAAAATCATAAATCATGCATTCGAGTGTAGTGCTTTCAAACATTTCCAAAAATGGTGCTCGGCCATGCTAACGACCCCACAATGCCACTGTTTAGATACTAAAATTGTGATCTCAATTGCACGTCAGAGTAAACTATGGAGTCTCTTTTAGTCAGGGAGTGAGAGTGATTTTCTGTTTTCTTTATTTGCAGCATGTTTTGTATGTGATGTGTTTGTTGAAGCTGTTTTCTTCATTAGCTTGTGTCTTTTTTTCAATGTAATTTACTACTTTATTCACTCTTTCATGATCCCAATCAGGACAGTGTGATAATGTAATGAACTGATAACCTTTTAAATTGTATGATTTACATTAACATCATGCAACACTTTTAACAGATTAGAGTTGCTGTGAGATTACGCAATAATCATGTGTAATGTCTTTGATACAAGGGAACATGTGGAGTTATCTCTCTTCACTCACAGAATGGGTTCTGGAGGGTTCAATGTGAGGAGAAATAGCTCCCAGCACACAAGTTTTTTTTTTTTGTTTAAGTGTGAATGCTGTTTCAGAGGCTTTTATGCCATCAGGAGAAAAAAAATTACAGCTCATGGTGAGAGGCTCGGTTTTTTTCCCCGCCAACATTTAGTATGAAAGTGGTCAGATTTAAAAACATCTAAATATAATGCATAAATGTATCTCTGCTGTTTCATTGTGTCCCCCCCGCCGCTCTGCATGTGTTTGTCATCTCCTTTTTGTGACTATATAATGGTTACGGCTGTCTCTTTTGTCTGAGCGGAGAGTAGAAGGGGCCTGACCTTCCCTCCTCCTCCACTTCATCACTTTGTCTGCCCCCCCCCCACTCCCAACACTCCCCACCCCCCTCTTCTGCCATTGCTTCTGTTTCTGTTTTAGTAAAATTAAAATCTGAGGTATGTTAGTCATTTTCTGGCTGAGCGGCAACACACGCCTGAGGCATGATGATAGAGGTGTGTGTGTGTGTGTGTGTGTGTGTGTGTGTGTGTGTGTGTGTGTGTGTGTGTGTGTGTGTGTGTGTGTGTGTGTGTGTGTGTGTGTGTGTGTGTGTGTGTGTGTGTGTGTGTGTGTGAGTGAGAGAGGGAGAGCAGCATGTGAGCATATGATGAAGGAATTGAGTTTGCCTGGCAACAGGTGAAAAGACGGCCATTACCTCCTGCCTCCCTCATCATCCTAATCTGCCTTTTGATGAGGTGTGGATCACTCTGACCGAGCGACTAATAAGTATAGCAAGTCACTGTCATAAAATATGCATGGAGCTGATCTGCAATTCAAAAGGTTTGATGTTGTTGATAGTTAAGTGTCAGGTTTTTGACGACATCGCCTACCATGGCAAATGGTTTCAGTTGCCATGGAGGGGGGACAGAACGATGAGAGAGGCTGTTCTTTCAAAGGTGATTGCTGCTCTCCATATGGGCACACTCGGAAACTAAAAGGTGCACATTAACTTTGCATATTAATAATTCCCATGAGTCTTGAAAGACACTTTAAAAAGCAGCTTGTTTTACAGATGTTCTCCACTCTGAGAAGATTTAGCCTTGGAGGGAACGAATGTTTTTAAATGTCTGAAATGTAAGTATTTCCACTCCCACATGGCTTCCATAAATGGGTTTTGACTCATCCCTGTTTCACATTGTTTGTTTGGACATAAACCAGGCTAGACTTGTTTTGCTTTTGCACCAGCAAATCGTCAAAGTGCCAAAGCAGCTTCTGTGTTATTTAATGCAACCTCTACACACCAGTATCAGGCCTCTTTTGTGACTCAGTATAATCAACCTATTGATTTATATTTAAATGATAGACCAAATTCAGTGCACTTCTCCTACATAGCTACTACATCATGTTTTTTATTCATGCAAAGATTAAAGGAGGAGTAAAGGTAGTAGGATGATGTATTATGTATGTATTTGTAAAAGTTATCGAACATTGATGAGACTAAGACTTCAGTTGTGTCCACACACTGTGTCTGGAATAATTATTAAATCACAATGTTTTGGTCTGTCTGATATCAACCTTTTAAAGTTAGATTTTGATTGTGTATTCATTTAATTCAGTGTTATGGTTCAAGATATTCATTATTTTATAAGATGTTTCATCAAATATTTGCTTTTTTCACTGTCATATGAGTTTGCTGTTGGCACATCTTCTAGGTTTCAATTCTCATCCTTTTACTGGATAAAATCAGCTGCATGTGAAGTGATCTTGTTCACTGTTTGTTCACAATTTCACATCCAAGTGGTGGGAAAACTTTGTTCCCATTTCTTTGCTACCTGAACTAGTTCACTGAGGCTTGCAGCATTTCTGCATCACCTTATTACAATCAAAACAAATCAAGAGAGGACAATAATGTGTTTTAGTACTTTAACACATGTCAAGAGGAGGAATAATTAAAGTAATAACTTTTTTGTCAGTTATAGTACCACTGAAATTAGAATTGCGCTGCTCGTTATTAGGAAACATTGTATATTGCCACTTGATAATGGCACAGAGCCAGCAATGCAGATGGATAAAAAAGAGGTCCTCCTTGAGGGAAGAGGATGACTGGCCTACTTTTAAAATATCAGATATCTTTACTGGAACTAGGAAGGTTTGAAAAGGCTCCCTAAAGACTTCATCAGCAGTGAGCCAGTATAACTTTCTGTGTCAGTCACAGCTTTACAGCAGGTAGGATGCAGGTGAGAATGGAGCTGAGCATGTTTTAATTAAACAGTTCATTTACAGTCTGCGATAATCGTGGCATGGCAATGGGGTTTAATGGCCATTATCATAAAAAAATCTATCCATAAATATTAGCCAACTTTCACATAACACTGTCCTGCTTGTAAGTTACTTTATTAAGCCGGAAGAGATGGTCGGTCCTGCAGGATCCCTGGAAAGCAGTGGGACTACTTAAAAGCATTTTGAAGTCAAACCAAACCCTAGAAAGTGGAGTGTATGCCACATTTGTTTCAGCTTCATGTAAGAGTATATGTGTAAGATGTGTATATGAGCCAGATCAGTAGAAGTTTCATGCATCAACATCATGATTGATCAATATAATCAATATATGACAGTGTGTAATGTCAGAGGCGTTGCTCTGGTAATGAACCTATACGGAGAATTGTCACTGGACCTTTTTATAGCGAGTTTCAGCTCAATGTTTAGCTGCACAGATGCAACTTTACTGTTTTGATTTACTCTCACCACTCTCATAGCACTGTTTTTGGCAGCAGGAAGCTACCTGCTGAGCCCCACGTGGCAAGCAGACACTGTTCGTGACCAACTGGTGAATCATTTAGCAGCTAAAGAGCCACATTTTCCCTTTAGAAGTTAATGGAAACCAAAAACAGAGAACACTTACGCTGGTATGAAATTGGTGTTTAACATTTGGAAACTTTGATTTTTGTGTTTATGTTTCCTCAAGTTAAAGTCATTGGGAGAAACAATTATTTTTTCTCTGCAACCCAAAATATAGTCAGACAGGAGCGTTTCCTGGACTGTTAACCATCAGGGGTTCTTCTCCATCAAGAAACTTTTAAAACCATATTTCTAAATAAACTGTTTTCAAGCAACTTTTTTGCATGTGAGGGCTACACATGGCTTAAAATGGTACAAATTAGAGAAGGAAGGGTTTGGATTTGATTTACCATTAATCTGCAAATGAATATTCCAGCCACTCGAGTGTCTCAAACCAAAATGAGCAGAGAAACACAGAGAGAGTGTTGCACTCCATAGAGAATCTTGACTATGTTGGAATATTATAATATTGTTACATATTTTATATTTATATTCTGAAACTCTGTCAAAGCCACCAAAAATATTACCTTTAATACTTAGGATACTACCATTGGTGGATGCCTAAATTCGAAATGTTACAGAAATTGAATTCTGATAGGCTTAACCAATTTGGGGCACTTAAATGACACTACATGATATTTTGTGAAATCATAATGATGAGATGAAAAAATGCTGAAGCAGCTTTAAAGGTGAGATTCATTTTATGAAGAGGGCTGTTCATTTTGAGAGGTTTCTGCAGTTGCAAAAGCTTTTAGTGACCTCAGCCAGCTAAGGGCACTATCACAATTAGTGGTTCAAAGTGGGATTTGAACTGTAACCTTCATTCAGGCAGCAGAAACTCAGTAGCATTAAAACCTCCACTGTTCTGACAACGAATATGTGTAACATCAAACAGTATATTGTACATGGTGTTATTTCTGTCCCTTCAATTCTTGTTAGTTTTACACACCTACTACTTTGTTCCAGACAATGACAAAATTGTGTTTTTAACACATGCAGTAAAGTGTAAAATCTGACAGTGAGAGTCAGTTCAGTGTGTCTCTTACACTTAATTTATCTGAAGATTCTTTAAACTTAACAGTAATAATGCTCCTGCCTGGTTAGGTGCTTAAAAGGTACACGGTGTACAGACTGCAATTTCAGGTGGGTCAGGATTGAATAATTATTGGGTTATTATTTGGTCTGTGATGCAGAATTGGGGCTTAATTCTATCTGATGGGAGCAAGAAAGCCTTATCAGGAGTTAATGAGGCTTACTGATGATATATGTCATAGGGCTGCAGTCACTGATTATTTTCTCAGGTAATGATATATGAAAGTCTAGGAAATGTTAAACTATTGTGGAAAAATGTCATTCAGTTTCTCAGAGGCTACTTCAATGTCTTTTAATTTGCCTCTGTCTAACAGCCTAAAATATTAAGATATTCAGTTTACTGTCACATTAAAAGAAAAGAAAACAAATCATATTTGAAAAGCTGGGAAAGTGACTGAACCAATGAATAGATTATCCAAATAACTTCCGGGTAATTCTCTGTTGTATAATTTACTTATTGTTGAAGCTTTACATTCATGCAAAGTAACATAACTGTCAACATTATTACTAGATGCATTTAACAGTTACACAGACTTTTGCAGACACACGGGACACTGTAATTGAGGGTTTCAGTGTCATTTTTATTTGTAAAATATTCACACTGTTAAAGTAATAGGCATTGTTGTTGCACTGACTTCACAGAGGCTCACAGCACCAACAAACACACTGTTTATTTAGTGCACACATGCATCATGCTGGATTTAAAAGCCCTTACAATAATCACGGTCATTTGCAACTCAATGGCATGATGAGAGAGAAAGTTTGTGTTTGTCCAATTTGGACGTCAGTTCATCAATCGGTCCAAAACAACTTTAATGCGCTGTGGTTTCCCCTTCAGGCTCCAGAGAAGCTAATAAACTAAACACAAGCTATTAAACCAACTAAACATAGCACACAGTGTATAACTACACACACATACACACACGCACACACACAGACTGTAGTAAAAGCTGAGTGGCACAACAGTGCACATCACGGCTGGTTTTGGAGGCTTTGCAGCCATTGACAAAGCAGCAGAAGCAGTTCTTGTGCCGAGATAAATCCACTAATAAAGCTGCTGAATTTCACTTTGATCACGTGGCCTTCAAGTCACTTTTTTCTTCTCTTTCATATTACAAAGTGGTACTTTTTGTTTCATGCACAAAATCATGAATCAAATCTAATTAAGATATTGTAATTGCTAAGTTGGTTCACATCATTCTGAATACTGTATATACTAGTTTACAAAGCAGTGCACAGGCCAAAATGCCATTCTGCAGATAATGGTTGTAGAATCAAATTGCCCCCAACTTATCAAGTCATGCGATTTTGAGCCAACATTGTGCATTAAAGATAAAACACACCCAACCCACCTGTTCTCCTTCTCCCACCCATGACACATTACAGCTGAACACGTTACAAGACCTTCAAGTCAATACCTTACATTAGCAGGGTGGATATAGATTCAGGCACTACTCTTTTTCCCTCTCTGCCTCCCCCTCTCCTCCTCTCTCTTTCCACTGTCTCCTTTCGTCCTACTTGATAAAATGCAGTGCTTCAGCTGCCACCACGGAGCCTTTGCTGCTGTCGAGGCTGGTGGCCAGCTTGAAGCCTGATCTCAGCGCTAGCATCACCGTCTCTAGTTTCAGACAGTCAAGTGTGCACAAGAATGTGCTGTCCTCCTTCAGGACGAGCCGCGAGCCGGGCTCCGACTTGATGAAGTGTCGAAACTGGATCACATTGGACGACACCACAAATTCTTCTGGAAAGCCGTCCAGACGACTCTTGGAGATCTGCACCAGCCGCGCTTTGACTTTATCGATGAAGATGGCATCACTGCAGTACACTTTGAGACCCTGCGACCTCTCGTGGCTATCTGTCACCTCCAAAAATGCGACTTCCCGCTGGGCTGCCCTCTGACTTTCCCACTCAACTATGGCTTCTACCAGTTCACTCAGACGGTAAAAATCGGCTTCCTTTCGGAGGAGCCCTGCCTCCCGGAAGTCGTCAGGTAGCTGGAGCTCTCCAGTTCGGAGGTAGTTCAGCACATGGCGAAAAACTGGACCATCTCTGTCAATGAATGGGTTGCCCATGGAGTCGGTGTGCTGAACCGGCTTCTTACCGTTAGCAAGCTCTTCCAGAAAGGAACCCTGGTGCTTGGCAAGGGTGGTCCGGTGGGCAGTGTACAGAAAGCCCCCTACATTGAGGGTGATGGTGCCTGAAGAAGGCTTCTTGAAGCTCTTGCTGGGCACCAGGTCCGGGTTGATGTGCCTCAGTTCACTTTCCATCCTTCTGAGGTTCCATTCCATTCTCCAGTCACCGTCTCCTGCTTCTTCGACCCAGCCTCCTCGGAGCTGGTGTGTCTCGCGTGTGTGTGTAGAACAAATCAAGTCTGTTCAGTTCGTCTCTTTTGGATCAGTCCCTGTGCCGCCGAGCAAATGAAGAGGTGTTGTCAGCTGTTTGTATAGTGAGAGTGTGTGATAGTGGATGGTGAGTGCTGTCTAACAGAGGAGCTATAGTGAACTGGGAGCTCAAAACAGTCTCTGTGCTTCTCTCTCTCTCTATCGCTCTCTCTCTCTCTCTCTCTGTCTCTCTCTCTCTCTCTACCCCTTTAGGAGTGGGTGGGCAGGTGACGTCACATGCAGGGAGGAGAGAAAGGGAATATGAGAGCAAACAACAGACGAGTACGAACTCCAGGAGCTCCGTCTTTCTGCCTTGCTCTCTTTCCCTAATTATCTTTTATAAAGAGGTGCAGAGCTGAGCTCTAGCAATTAGCGCGTGCACACACACACACACACACACACACAACCTCCTGTCACCAGATGGAGGAGGGGGGTTGCCGGCATAATTTTCTGTCTCAGTTTGTGTAAGTCTGAGTATGAAACTCCTTTTATAGCCAAATCCATCTGTTTATCACAAAGTGTTACATGTGATCTGTTTGTAAAGGAATCCAGTTTATTTATTGGCTCGTTGTTTCTGTCTCATCTCTGGTTAAGACAGAGTGAAGTCGTCTGCTTGCCTCACTTATGTAAATGAAAGTAACAGTGAATGCATCAATGTAAATCAATGTTTTTTCTTTCTTCAAGGTAACAAGCAGATAGATAGCCTTTATTGTCCCATGGCGAAATTCGTTTTCACAATCTGTCAGAAACACCAGCAGTTCCCAGTCTTTGTGAATCTTGCGTGTGTGTGTGTGTGTGTGTGTGTGTGTGTGTGTGTGTGTGTGTGACAGAGAGAGAGAGAGAGAGAGAGAGAGAGAGAGAGAGTGAGATTATTTTTATGTGCCTGTGGAGGAAATTAACTAATTAGTCAATAGTTGATTATGAATTGGTTAATGCGTTGGCCTGTTTCTTCCCTCTGGAGAACAGCACTACTGGTGATTTGGTATGAATGCACACGTGTGTGTGTGTGTGTGTCAGTCACATTATTTTATCCCTGACAGTTCAACTGCAGTTCATACCAGACATGAAAACAGAACATGTAACTGTCATGTGTTTTATTATGATGTATTCGGTTTCTGACTGGTCGCAGTATGTGTGTGTGTGTGTGTGTGTGTGTGTGTTTGTGAGGCAGCTGGATTCGTCAGATCATGACGAGATTTCAAGGTGAAAATCCATCTTGTCAGGCTTCAAGTTATGCACCTGTGCCAGCGTCACGAATCCAGCTGCCTTGCAAGGTGAGGCGGTCATTGGTGGTGATAGATAAATGGTTCGGCCAAGTATTTTTGGAAAGTTCCCTCCCTTTTCCAAACAGTTTTCATGGACGATGTCTCAGATCGTTCTGTGTAACAAACCATTTGGTGTGTCTGGTTATAATAAAAACATAAAATCTTTAATATACTTTGATGATGATCTGATACTTCAGGTTACACTATGTGATAAAAACATAAAAATCTTTACGTACCCTGTGATTTGATCTGTTACTCGATGCTAACACTTTGTACACTTGACACCATCCTGTGTGACAGCAGATGATCTCAAAACTGTGAAAGTTATAATTTTGGGAAGGTAGTGATTAAATGGTTTATAATATTAAATGATATGTGGAATAGCTGTGTGTTAGATGCATCTTAAGTGTCCATTGGAAGAGTTGTGCTCAGTCATTAGAGGTTTAACAGCTAAAAATCACTGCGATAGGGAATAGTCTACGTGGTCTGCCTGCTTAAGCTACCACATGGTGAGTTAACGATTTTTTTTCTCCACATTTTAAAATCAATTTTTAGAAAGACTCGTATTCATCAATGTCCTCCTACCTCACTCTTGACTACATCCAGCTGTGCTGCAAGATGGAAATTCAGTCTCTCTGTGATAAATATTTAATATTCTGTAACCAATCTCAATCAGCTGTTAAGGATTTGTTGTTGATAAATATTCAGTTGAGGGTATGAAAGTCCTATGAGATGACATTTAAGGATTCATTAGAAACGACACTGTTTCCAATGCTCAGCTAAAGCAGTTAAAAACTCATGAAACTACTTTTTCATCTAACTTGTCAGCAGTAATGTACTTTTCCACTGATAAAGAGCATCAGTAGTTATTGGTTAAACTGGTTACACTGAACTGATAGCCTTTTTTCAACCCCACTTTCCTGTTTCTTTGCACTTTTAACTGTCAAAGGCAGAAACATGCTTAAAGAAAATGATAAAAAAAAATAACAGAATTTCTTATTCATAGAGTCAGACATGCCTGACTGTATTGCAATTTTACCATTGATCCTGAGAACTTATATTTCTATTTCTACATAGGTCTTATTGTTGATAATTCATCATATGTAAGAAGTGAGTTTGGTTTTCAGGTATTATGTCAGCAGAACAGTGATAATCTGTTGATTTCTGGGGAGCTTTTCCTTATCTGAAATGAGGGTTTATTGATAGAGGCTTATTGATAGCTGGGTGTTGTACACTGTGCAGATTGTAAAAATCCTTTCAAGCAAATGTGTTTTGTTCTTCTGTCTATCAAACAATATCAGAATACTTAAATATCATACTGTATTTCATACTGTATTAAACCCATTGGGAAATCTGAAAGGGTATGGATTTTTTGGGGGGCATTGGGGGTCATAAGTCTCAGTCCAATTTAATCTTTATTGTGATTACACAGTGCCAACCTTGTTCAGGGAAGGAAATACATTATATATATCTGATATTAACAGCCTAATCCAGACAAACATTGTATGCAGAACAACAATATATTAAATGTATATAGGGTGTCTAGCTGAAGCTAATTTTCAGCCCTCATCCCTGGTTAGACTTTAAAATTCAGGTTCAAACAGCCAAACAGGTGACGTTGATTAAACAAAATTATGTTTAAATATAACTAGGCAGATAGAACCGACATGTATGTGTCTGTGTGTGTATGTGTTGTATATGACTGTGAATATTTTTGTGTGTGTATGACTGTAAATGTGTATATGTAAGCAGAGATTTGATGAGCAAACTAATCAGTCTGATTATGATTATTTTAATTAATTTGTTCTGTTTATTTCTCTCTAATCTCATGTAACTATGGCACATGAAATAATCCCATGTCTGCACCCGAAAGAAAAACCATCCAATAAAAGTTTGGTCACCAAAAAAAGTAAAAAGTAGTAATTAGTAGAACACAAATGCCACACAAACACCTGCGGATTGCACACCAGATTTAAGTCAGTCTGATTCTGACCAAAACAACATTTCTGCTGCAGAAATATTTTAGACGCTGTGTAGCCTTCTTTAGATGTTTTGTTTTTTTACCTGGGAGGCCATGTCAGTCAATGTGCATAATTTATCCGTGCTTTCACAGCAGTCTGGCAATGATAAAATACCTGCATGGTGGCCGTATTTGTCACCGCAGGACAGCAGAGACAAAGGGTTTGCTTTGCAGGGATGCCTATATTTCAAACTAGTCAGCAGCAAAATATCGTTCATGCATTGACTTTAGTAGGAGAATAATGGTGGCTGTACTCTACACCACAAATGAGAGAAGCAAAGTCCTGGGATGATAGATTAGATCAGACGAGAACTGAATGTCAGTGGTGAAATTTGGCTGTGAGAAATGATATACAGCAAAAATGGTTTATTAAAAACACACAATGGTGAGGTTGTGTACATAAAGTCCAAAATTCAAACACTTAAAGTAGAACTGTGGAAAACAAAAGTCTGGACTCTAGCACGCACCAAGATGCAGAAAGTAATCTGTTGTACATCATAAAAAGCTCGAAAGCTGAGAAAAGAAAATGACTGTCCCTCGATCAGTACCTCGATGAACCACCTCTGACCCTGAAAACGGTTTCCAAATGTCATGACAGTGACTCAACATACCCTGCTGTTAATTCTGATCCTGCACACAGTGGAGATTTGCCTAGCTGCCAAATACTGATGGTACTGGCATCACTTTCACAGTGATGCAGAGTTTTCCCTAAATTGACTCTTTTTTTTCCCTGTTTTGTATTATTATGTTAGCCTAACCCTAGTTTCACGATACCAGACAATCGGATATCTATAAATACAAGAAAGTTGCTTGAATGGTGGAGAGGACAGCCACTAACAAACCTACACCCCTCACATTTTGTCGAGGTCACGTCATACTGGAGATGATGCTCTCTCTCCCCCCATTCAACTGTGTAGTAAGCTAAAGGCTGTGGTTTGGTTCTGCAATGCAGGTTTTTTAAGGTCACTAATTGTTTCCCAGGCTTTGTTTTTAAAACTGTGTTTTTAGTTTCTGTGAGTGAAGTATTAAGAGACTGACCTGTGAGTCTAGGTTAACCCATTGTTGTTAATTTCAGGGTCAACCCCCTTCACTTCTTTTTGAGCTGTTGGGCAAAGAGACAAGACTTTTCTTGGTCTCAAGAGCAAGAGCAGCACACTGTGGTCTGTACTGTAAATTCACCACCAGATTGACAACTTGCTGCCAAAACTTTCCTCTGCTCTGCTCAAACTCGCTCAACCACACACTTTCTATGCATACACATTACGCACTGCCCTATTCCTTAAAGGAAGCTATGATAACAGTTTCCCAGGCAACAACACACAGAGATTGATTCACGTTTTGGAGCAGCACTGCACAGAGAGGCCCCCAAACACTGTTGATTTCCAAATGAATATTTGGCCTTATTTTTGGCTTGGCAGGGGTTCTTGTTGGCCTGGCGGCCCGCCAGGCAGGTGTGAATATAGGGGGATCATTGGTGATACAACCAAGTTCATTCACAGCTCAGTAACTATTCTACCACGGTCGATTTCTTGTTATTGTATCTGTCTCATGACGCCCAGCAACACCCACATTCATCTACCAGGGGTCAGCTTCCCCTCAGAGGAGCAAACAGTTGGATTCGTTGTGTTCTGGTCCACAAATAGAGAAAAGCAACTGTACAGTCTTGGTGATGCTCAGACCCAGCCTCACATTTCTGGTGCTCTCTCAGCAGTCCGTTCATATGCAAAGTAGGTGTGGAAATAAAGGTGCTGTTGCATGCGACAGTTTCTCTGGGTTAACATTTATGAAACTTTTAAAATTACACTTAAGAATGCTCCAAAGAGCCAACTTAGAAGTGTGAAAGACCCCTGGACCTCTAGTAATATACTTTATATACATAGTGACATAAAAAATACATCTTCCTAGCTGTAATCCTGCCTCTGTGTTAAGTATTCAGTTATTTCTCATGTGTCATTTTTTGAGTGGTTTGTCTTCCCGTGTACCATTGACATATGTTTCATGACTCATCTTGAACTCAGGGGTGTATCTAGAAATGTATCCAACAGTGGATGCGGATCCAGTTTTGTGCAACAGGATAACAGCATTCATAAAAACCTGCACTTGACCACTTCTGGGTCATAGTAGCTAGCAGAGCAATATCATAGGAAGAGGTGTTTGTTTTGGATATCTGTGGACAAAAATGTTTCCATTTCCAAAAAAATGTGGCCGAGGTCTAATTTATTCCTTCCTCCTCCTCCTCCTCATATACCATCACTGGTAAGGGAGGCAAGTGTTGAGGCCAGCAGTCCTCGACAGCTCAGCTTCTCTCTACGGCTTTTGTATCGTGATGTATTTGCATCGCAGTGCATCAGGATTTGATTTACTCCTTCAGATTTATTCTGTTTTAGTAGGAAATATGTCATAGTGCAGAAGATAAAGACGCTCTAACTCCTGTTCCTCTGTGACTTCACGGTGTCTGGAGCATTTTTCAGTGAAAATTATTTTACAGCTTTTATTCTTTAGTTTGCAAGCAGGAGTGAAAGTGAATGATTTTTTACTTTTAGCACTCACTTGACAACAAAATTTCACTTTTGGCAGGTGAATGTGTCATGTATGCATGTAATGTATGAAAAGTACAATCCTGGAAGTCATCGTGGCTCTTTTCCCCTCAGCTACAAACTAACTAGAAATAAAGAAAACACTCATGTCTTTTTTTGTGCAACAGGTTATCAACTAGTTACACTTCAAAGCTGTGATTGAAAGTTCATTACATAGAGAATTATTCAAGCTTAATTTTCACTGAAACACTCAAACACTGTGACTGCAGGGCTAATTAATGTGGGTTTCTTGAATGCTGCATTTATTTCTGTGTGTGTGTTTGTGCATGATTGTGTGTGTTTATTCAGTAGCAGATCCTGGAGTGACGGCAATCTCTTTCTCTGCGCTGATTTTTTAAATCATAAGTGATTAGTGATATCATATTCAACAACACTCAACTAGAATTGCAAACGAGGCCAAGATGCAGCAGAGAGGATTGTGGGAGGTTTGACCTGCTTTCTGCCTCCTCTCTTGTTGATTACAACCGGCTCATCGAGGACGATCATTATGTTCAAAGTCAGTGAGAATCTGTTTGCTACAGCTGTTGTGTTTCTTCATTAAACTGTAAGCGAGCGCGGTTGAATTTAATTTCCCAAAATACTGTTAGCAAAGAGTCTCTTTCCCTGTTAAACATGGTGAATTATTCATGGAGCTGCTCTAAGAGCTTGTGGTGAAACATGGAGTTACTGACTGCTGTGAAGCTGGCATGGCAACCACTTAAAATAGGGCCTTGTATGAACTCAGAGCTGTCAATCTTTTTATTCATTATGGAAACCTTTAGTCTGCATGTGTGCTGGTGCTAACATGTATCTGATAGATTGGACTGATCAGATTTATGCATCATCTGGATTTTGATGGAGCTTATCAATGTCAAATGTTCTCACTGTTTTATGGACTGCTTTTTAAGAGTGACATTTTAATATGAATCTCTAATGTTATATAGAAATATCAGCAGTCAGTAGATTTAGTACAGTAATGAAATTTAAAGTCGCTCCAATTAGATTTTATTCTTGATTCTTCTGTGTTGCATTTGAAGGCACAATCACAGAGACACACTCTTTATATGCTGCATACTGGACTCATAAAACAGATTATTCATGCCTGCTTGAAGAGTGTCAGACTATTCCTCTTCTTCTGACTCTGTGGATTTGTGAGTAAACCTTCAACTCGAGATGGATGAAACATTGGTATTTTTCAACATGGATCTAATTTTCCCATTATTTTGGGTCTAAGTGACTGGTGGGGACAACAACTTTTTGAAATTGGCTCAGTATTGAGTGAAAGTGCTGCAGCCAGAAGCCATTAACAGCAGGCTGCTATATAATCTTTCGGGGCAATAGCACTGTGTCAATGTACGTCCACTAAAAGTGCTTGTTTTTGCCACTGACAGACTATGATTTTTACTATAATTTCGTTTGATCCAGTCTGTTTATTAACAGACTATTAACAATTAACGGAGTCTTTCTCTGAAATGTTGAGAGATGAGTGGTTGTTGAAATCAGCTAAATATTCAGCCATGGCAGATTTTGAAAAGAGGAGGGCCATGGGGAGTTTGTTGTGTAGCTTACTGTTATTTTAAAGATTTTCAAGGTCATGGCTGAATGTTAATCTGCTTAACAACTTAACTCTCACAAGATTTCAGAGCGAGACTTCTAATTAAGCGAGATTTGGTTAGACACACTAACAAACAGACTGGATCAAGGGTAAAGAAAGGTAAAGAAAAAAGTTTTATTTCTCTGTTTGGTTGTTTCTTTAATGTTGTCACAGACTTACACTGTCAGTGGCAAAAAACAAGCACTGTTAGCAGCCACTTTAGCAGCCTATTTCATGGCTGCTGGCTGAAGTGCTCTCGCTCAAAAATGGACCATTTAAGAAAAAAAGTTTAAAAAAAAAAGTTGTCACTTAGACACAAAACGATGGAAAAATAAGACCCACGTTGAAAACACTGAAGTTTCTCTTTAAGAAATGGAAAACCAAAAGATGCAACCAAGTAGCTCAAAGTGAAATGATAGAAATTGTACAATTTTTACAAAACATTACAATACCTTAGGGGCAGTTTCTCTCCCTTTGAACTCCGACTGAGTTCATCCCTCCAGGATTTTATTATATGCAATACAAAATTATATACAATACAACTATGGAATAAAAGAACAGTTGGTATATACTCTAGTTCACTGTATTTTTGCAATAATAGCTACCTATATTATACACTGCCTGGCCAAAAAAAAGTTGCCACCAAAAATAATTTTTCGTTGGACCGCCTTTAGCTTTCATTACGGCAGGCATTCTCTGTGGCATTGTTTCAATAAGCTTCTGCAATGTCACAAGATTTATTTCCGTCCAGTGCTGCATTCATTTGTATTGATGAATGGAGAGATGATGAGAGAGTCGGACCACTGGGCAAAGCCTTCTCCAGCACATCCCAAAGATTCTCAATGGGGTGAAGGTCTGGATTCTGTGGTGGCCAATGTGTGAAAATGATGTCTCATGCTCCCTGATCCACTCTTTCACAATTTAAGCCTGATGAATCCTGGCATTGTCATCTTGTAATATGCCCGTGCATGCCCGTATTTAACATAAATCTTGTGACATTGCAGAAGCTTATCGAAACAATGCTACAGTGAATGCGTCAAAGCTAAAGGCAGTCCAATCTTTTTTTTTCGTGGCAACTTAGTTTTTTTGGCCAGGCAGTGTATATTCTCTATTGCAGTGCTACTTTAGTTATGGGGATCTGGTGGGCATGAGTTCCTCAAACTCTACAAAGGTGGTCTTTGAAATACCCAGGCACTCTTCTATATGAATATTATGTGCCACACTGACTTGTAGTCCACCCACATCAAACATGCAAACATTTCTTCTCCTCTACCTTTTTAATTTAAAACCCATGTTGCACCCATTTTGAATAACTTTCAAACAACCAATGAGTTTTTAAAGCTGAAAAAATAAACTGTCCAGTCTGCTAGTAATCAAATTTTCCACAAGTTAATAAGTAGCGCTTTGAAGGTTATTTACTGCTTAAAATAGATGGTGGTAATCCATGTTAAAAATCATGAGTGGGCGGAATACAGATTCAGACCGAAAATCACTTCAAAGTTAATGAATGGAATCAGTAAATTTCCTTAATGAAGCAGCCTCTAGGCTTTGGAGAGATGAGCTTTAATGGAAAATTATATTTGGAGATCCAATCAGTGAGTTTGCCCCCCCCCCCCACACACACACACACTTATTGCCTTTTTGTTGTCATCATTAATACTCAAGGCACTGTGTCTGTGTTTCTGTGTGAAAAGGAGAAAGAAAGAGTTTCTGCTGTGTTTGTATACCTGATGACCTTGAGATGTGAGCGTCCACGACTAGATGCATCATTCTTTGTAGGTTCATAACGTGGATTTCACTCTGATCGTGTTTGATTTGCTTAAAACGAACTGTAGTGCGTTATCCTGTTTAATGCATTCTGTCAGGCTGGTGTGAAAGCCGTCAGTGGCACTGGGACTAAACAGCTTCCAAGGGTTTTATTTATGGTGTGAAAGCAAACGGGTCGACCACAGGATTTTATGATAGAATATATGTGATTTTAGCATAAACAGAAATAACTAATCTATCCTACAGTACTTAATCAGTATAAGCAATGTATTTATGTTAACACATTTGCCTTTGATCCAGTGAGTTTGTGTTGTGCTAGCATCATATAACGTACTTAGGTTCATTAAATCCATGAACGACCTTCCACAGTGATCTCTCCATATTACTTTGATATAAGACACCGTTTTCTTGTCCCATCTTTACCTGTTTCCCTGATTCTCGCTTGCTTAGCTGACAGATAGATGTAGATATACTTTGTTTACATATCAATACTTGTGTCAGCTCTGCCAGTCTTGACACCTGTCGATGAAAAAAAAACAGCAAAGAATTAACACAATTACAGCGATTTGCATCGACCAAGGCCGGAGCAGCTGTCACTATGTGTGACCATGGCTTTTTATAGCACCTGTATCATTAACTCATCACATGTACCTGCAAACTAAACTGTCCAGACAGAAGAAGTGGCTTCATAAAAACACCAGGAAATAAGACAATGCCTTCAGTCTTTCCAATGGATTTGCAAGAAAAACCCAGTTGATGTGATTGTTTACCAGGCTTTAATTGAATCTCATTGAAGATCTGATAGAGCGAGCTAGGGTCCTTTTTAGAGAGAGTGTGGCAATGAAATAATCCAAAAGTTTTATTGGAGAGTGATCTCAAACAACAACACAGGGTCGCCTGAAGAGCCTGAGGCGCAGTAACAGGCAGCTTTTATGCAATGGGTCATACCTCATGTTTGGAAAAAAGAAAGTTATTTTTGCAGACTCTGAATGGAGCTTTAGGTCAGTAAACCTTAAAAAGAGAAAAGGAAGAACTGTTATGAAGCTGAATACTGAAGAGCATCGTCTGCGTAGCAGGCTGCTGGAGGTCCTTGACTGACCTGTTTGTATTCATTGGACCAACTGTATTGTGTGTCGGCTCTGTCGCTTGTATATGTTGAAACACAGCTGAGGAGGGATGGTTACAGAGTTATAGAGACAGCGATGGTGGATGGAGACTTGGTGGGCGGCGAACTGTTTGTTGTGTTTAACATTAGGAAGGTCAGAGCTTTGAGGAAAGGGCCTCAAAGCAAATGGAGGTAAGAGATGAGCGTGAGGGGGCGGATGAGTGACCTCCTCACCCTCGCATCTGTCTCTCTCTTCCTCTGTCGTCTTAACTTGGCCCTTTTTCGAATTCTCTGCTCTTGCCGAAACATCAAAATGTAACACTTATAAATGTGTTTTAAATAAATGCATAAATGTATTTTTCCGCTGACCTTCTCCTTATTCTGCCTATCAGTAGTTTCTGAAGAGTACATTCATGCTGATTTAAACTGGTAAAGCCATTTATTGGGTTTTATTCAGTCTTTCCCTGATTTCATTGTACTGCACTGTTGGTTTATTTTATATCAAGAGGTGTTTCATTATAGAGGAACAATAGAGCAGTTTATTACAAAGAATTATTGCCAGAATTGCCATGAAATCACATTATTATCTCATAAAAGAGCAGATATTACAGTGTGTTGCTCTGAAAATGAAATTGAATGAAAATCCTGCTCATGACAAATATTTAGCTTGAACAAATTCTTCATAATCTTCAGTCAGACTCTTGATTAGTTTTTCAGGAGCATCATCACCTCTTTTTGTCTTGAGAAGATGTGTTTTGACGGGTGCACCGCTTTAGCCCAGACTGAAATATCTCAACAACTACTTGATGCACTGGAATTTAATTTTGAATAGACATTCGTTGTTTCCAGGAGATGAACACTACAGACTTGACTTTACTCTTGACTTTTGTGCCAGCAGCAGGTTTTCACTTTCCCTGAATATATGTCAAAGTCTACCAGATGAACTGCCATAAAAGTTTGTAGAGACATTAACCGTTAATAGAGGATGACTCTACAACAATTACTGTATCACATGGATTACTGTGAAGTTTGGTAGACATATTGATGTCCCCTTAAGATCAACTTTGTTGATCCCTTAACCTTTCACCTAGTGCCACCATCAGGTCAAAATTGTAATTTGTCCAATACTTTGATTCATGAGCATATACCTGTAAAAGCAATGACATTCCCATCAGCTGAGGCTGTACTCCGCTGTATTGCTAATTAGCAAATGTTAGCACACTAACATGTTAAACTAAGCTAACCACAGATTAAACACTAAACACCAACTCAAATAATGTTCATATAAATTTCCAGTTGAAGCACAAAAGAGAGAAAAACAAATAGAGATAAAGTTTGATAAGTATAGACAGTGCAGGTCATGTAGAGAGTCCTGTGTCATATTCAGAGTGTTTTCACGAGTTGAACTCATTGAACAGTTATGAGTGTTTTTAATATTGTGGATCATGACTCAGTAGCATCGACACTCAACACTCAGTCTGCACTCGCCTGCTATTGTTTTGACATTATTTGTGTTAAATTTAAGCCGCTGTAATTTAGAGTATGACATGATGGGTAGGCAGAGAGCAAATGTGTGTGTGCTTGTTACACAACTATGTGGGAGAAGAGTGATTACAGCTTAAAGACATACTATGCAGGGTTTGTAGGTTTTGTTTGTAAACACAACATTTAAAGTTGGACCCTCCTCCTTGCCTCAACATCAGAGAGTGTATGTTTCGTGTCTTCATGTTAAGACTTCATTGAGTTATGACATGGAAGAGTACAATTTTTGACTCAAATTCACCTCATGCAGTATCTTTGGCTCACCCTCAGCTCTCCTCTTTAATGTTCATATATCCTATAATTCTCCCATCCAGAAACTTTACTAAGGATGTTGTGGAAAATGTAACCTTGACTATCATTCTTAGAAAATATTTGAAGGCTATGTAATCAGTATGTGTGAGAATTTTATCATACATATATATGATATTTTATATATATTTGTGCGAATGCATAAAAGCCATTCCTTTGAATATTCTGCTCCAAACAGGACCCTGAACTGATCGACCTCGAAAGACACTAAGCGCAACTCCTCCAGAGGCTCATGGTCCTGAGGCTATATACAGTCCATAATTATTGTGAAAGGTGGTGTTGGTGTTATTGGACTGTGAACTTCTCCCCCTGTAATGTTTATCCTACCCAGATTGGGCTAAATAGTATTTTCTCTCTTTTCTTTGCATGACGATTTGTAAATTTCATTCCTACTTGAGAGAAAATTCTGGATGCCAGAAAATCTTAAATCCTTTTTACAAGCCACCTAAAATCTGTTTGTATGAGTGTTTACGAGGCCCATCATTTGTGCAGCACACATATTCTGCTATCATAAATGAAAGCAGAATCAGCTCAATAACTGCATTATAATGAAAACCGTAAATCCCAGCCTCCGCTCTTCTTCATCTGATGGAGGATAATACATACTTATGCAGCTCTGAATGATAGATGTGTAGGAAAATTAGGATATTGAATGTCTGCTGAATGTGTGGACCAACACATTGATCCAGCACTAAGGAGTCAAGCCAGCATGCAGGATTCTTCTATTTATTTTCCTCCTCCGCATAGAAGCCTTGAACCACACATTGCTGTGGTCAGTCCACATCCCAGGCTCGTCCTCTCGCTCTCGATCTTCAGTATTTATGTCTCTCCATGTTTAGAAAGACTTTTCTCTCCTACATACAGTCCCTCTGGATCCTGAAGAGAGGAAGCAGGAAAAGAAGAGGTCCTCATCTCCTCGTGGCCTTGACCCTGTTGGTCTGTATTGAACGCTCAACAGGGATGTTGGGGTAGCATGTTCAGTAGTCGTGCGTTATGTGCACATGTTTCTCGTGTGGGTGTGTTTTTAGACATGTTGCTGGCACAATCTCTGGCACTCACCAGCTGATAATTGCACATAATTGCATCCATTTGTGGAAAAAGCACAGATGAACATCCAAGCCATGTGACACGTGCTGACATGTAAGTGTTCGTTGCCTCAAGATTTAACAAAACGGACTCTTGTGATCGGTTGATGGAATGTTGCGTGACACGTGATGTCAGGTGGCGTGTGTTTGTTACTGTGGTAACCACGGATGTTGCATCGGCATTGTTTCAGCTTTAAGTAACACTAAATGAATCAAGGCTGTTTTTTTTAATTGAATAACAAGACTGGCAACATATAATCTTCTCTTTGTCAGCAAATCCCATTAAAGACCAAAAAGTGTCGTCTGTTTCTGAAGCTATAAAGCTCCACTGTTGCTCAACTTAAGCTAAAAACACAGAAAACTGAGCCGCACTGTTGCACTGGCTCACATGTTCCTTCATTATCATGAACATGAGTCATAGTAATTTTGAGTCCATCCCACATACCCCATTGCTGCTGTAAATACTCACTAAAGAACCAAATGTGTAATAATCAGGGGCTGAAAATAGTCTCCAACAAATGCATTTTTTATTCCTGTTTGAGTAAGATTACTTATATTACATATATTTATGTTTTTACAGATTTATGTCTGCAGAGGGAAGCAATGGGTTTTTGGTCTGAGAATCAGAAGGTTTTTTTGGTTCTGGTTTTATGTGATTTGTTCACAAAAAAATAAAAAATAAAAAGAATATCTCCAGGCCTCTCCATTTTAGTTGGGAAGGGGTAGTCAAAAGTTTACACACTCTCATTGAAGTGAATGGGAAGGTGTGTTCATCTGATTGGTACCGTTAAATAGATACAAATAGTGGATGAATAGAAACATGCTTTGGTGCCAGTAGAAATGGCTCATTTGTAATCCAAATATACTTAAAAATATAATTATGGATTGAGCTGTACATGGGATGAAAAGATGTTTGTTGTGCATGTGTGGATGCTTTTAAGGGACGACATGCAGAGACAAATTCTTTTTTTTTTTTTTGTATTAATTTTGTCATGTGGGAGGACATCAATAAAAGAGGAGCAGCAGGAGCGGTGGTGACACGCTCCCTCATTATTCTTATCTGGACTATACATCACATTATTGGTGAAAACACAAAGAGAGCAGCACCACAGAGCAGCGGCAGTGTGGAAGCCTGACTGACTGGAGATCCTGCTGTGCCACCGTCACCAGCATCTGACGTCGCTTCAGATGACGCCTGAGAGGGAAGGCACAAAGTATTTCACGGTTTTATTTTCCTTTCACACCTCTCCCATGCGTTCCAAGGGAAAAAGGAAAAGATGCGATTGAGGGAAACATGGAGATGAGGAAGGAAACTGGCATGAATCCCTGGAGGAGTTACTAATTCTGATTTTACAGGATGATACATCCGAGGATCCCCAACTGTTTGTGGCATTTGAAGAACAGCAGCCTCTCTCGCCTCTCTTGCTCCTCCGCAGGTCATGTGGACCTGTCAGTCTACTTGTTACCAGTTTACCTATCTGTTGACCTCTGCAGCTTTTTGTGGACGTCCCCTCTGTGCTTGCCCTTTAAGCTTCTATCTCTGCTGCTTTTGTGAACTGATTGCCAGTAAATGTAGTGTCTCCTCAGACCTTTTATATATGTTCAAATATAACATCGATGCCAAATCATACAACAATGCACACCAAACTGGTGCCAATTTAACACCAACGCTCACCAGCTGAACTCCACCATTTCCCTGGACAGCTGATTCATGATCATGATTACAGAGGAACAGAGGAGATATGAAATGGTTCACGTGGGTTGGACAGTTGAATAGTTGGCTAAAGCACTTCATGAAAGAGCAGCTTGAAAAATAAACCCACCAATAAGGGAAAAAAAATTCAGAGCTGAAAATATGTTATGTTAAAGTTGCAGTTTGTCTTTAAATATAAACTTAAAATATAAACACAAATTTAACATTTTTAGTCCCAACAGTCTTAATGTTTCTCCACAGATGTTCGGTCCTTGGTTTTTTCTTCTTCTTCACAGCTACTTGATTTAGTGTTTAGATTAGTCTGATGTCAGTTTTTGTGCATGTTCGCCATATTCAGGGCTTTCCCAAATCAGTTAGTGAGTAGATGAAGAAGTGGATGACTGTACAAGTGAGAAATGTGCAACTGTAATATCCCTAAACTAAGATCATATGATAGAAAGGAGCAGAAATATTGAAGATATTTGATGTTAAAATCAGCTTTATAGTCTGACCAGTAGGCTACTGGATTTTTGAGGGTGATATTTGGAAGTAAAAACAAAACTAATCCCACAACAATATTTTATTTGGGGTTTTTTTCCATAAGATTTTTGGTCAGTATCCCTTAAATTTGTTTTTATTTAAGATGTGTGAACACAATTGGTACTGTATAGGACATTTTAGCTTGATGTGATGGAGACACTGTTCCTAAATTACCTAAAAATAATCAAACCGTATATTTGGCATTTCTGTGCTGCAATTTGATTGTTACTTATCGACCAACGTTTACACCAATACCAATTTATCTGCAATAAGCAAACATTAGCTGAGCAGTCTAATCATATTAAGACAGAATACTTAATAAATCTTAGATTAAATGCTTGCCTGCTGTACTGGTTTGTGTTAGATTTAGCTAATAAACTGGCAGCACATTGTAATACTCTACTAACCCATATTCTCCAGCATAAGTTTCTGATTTAGAGGATTTTTTTTCATTTGCTTTGAAATTTCGCACAATATGATACAACACCTGTGTGGCCTGAGCGTAATCCCACAGTTTACCTGGTTATTTATACCCTCCCAGTAAGTACAGAGAGCCTCCACTGCTGAGAGTGTGACTTCATGTGGAGTGACACTCTGGTTCCTCCGCAGCAGTCCATCATGACAGTTTGGTAAATGGCCTCGAAGCTGCGACCGTCCTTCTGGCACTTAGTCCCATCTCTGCTGAGCTCTGTTAGTGATTGCTGGGCTCTCGGTCTCTTCCATGATTATCTTCGGCTCAACTTCCAGGACCACCAAGAGTCATGCTGATAAATACTCATACACTTCTCTGGATTTATTTTCAGCACAATTCTGAGTTGAGATCTGAGGAAAATGCCTGGTTAGAAATACCAGGCATTGACAACATAACACTAAAATCATTAAAGGTGCAGGGTTAGAATAGAATAGACTTTATTGTCATTTCACAAAAAGTACAACAAAATATGCTTTGCCGTGCCTGAATATAAAAAATAGAAAATACACTAATAAATACACAAACACTCACACACACACACACACACACACACATACATACACACATACACAATCATCCCAAATCAATAATATATTTAAAAAAAGCATTCAAAAGCAGCTCGAAAGCAGTATTGCACAAGTTGTCCTATTCTTGCACATTTGAGTTAGGTTGTAATAAAATTATTCTCAATACAGTTCATGACACAGTGTTTGGTTTTGTTCAGATCAATGATGGCTCTTGGATAAAAGCTGTCTTTCAGTCTGGAGGTGCAAGCTTTGAGTTTTCTGTAGCGCCTCCCAGAGGGTAACAGAGAGAACATGTAATGACAGGGGTGGGTCGCATCTTTCAGGATGTTGTTAGTCCTGCGGAGGTAGCGTGTTCTGAAGATGTCCTCCTGAGTGGGCATGGTGAGTCCAATGACTTTTTCTGTTCTTATGACTCACTGGAGACTTTTCCAGTCTGCCTCTGTACAGCTCACATACCAAGCTGTTAGACAGTATGTTTGAACACTACACAGTCTAGTGGTGATGTTGGGCTACTGTAGAAACATGGCAGTGAAACATGGTGGGCACCATGGAAGAGAACCCGCTCCCTCCATAGATATATAGGACTCATTCTAAGGCAATGAAAACACAAGGATTATTATTTTCAGGTTATTATACACAAATTAAAACATACTCTGCCAATAGATCCCGCCTAAATCTTACACACTGGTCCTTTAAATGTGTTTTTAATTACCTTAGAACAAAAGTAAAATGGACAACATTTCGATCCACATCTTGGGACCAGGTCAACATTTCACATTTTGAATGTTTTCATTGGTGCTGTTTTAGTAACTGTGTATGTGATGTGCGTATAATTGCACCCTTTCATACTTACTTTTCTTTAAGATTTTACTTTTGCTAAAGTAATGCTATATTTGTTTGCCTTCTAGTAATAATTATGACTTGGATGTCAACATGAATGATGATTTACTAGACATTTGATTTATCAATCAATCAATCTTTATTTATGTGGCACCAAATCACAACAAAAGTTATCTCAGGGCACTTTTCAGGTCTAGACTGTACTCTCTAATTTAATTCAAAGAGACCCAACATTCTCACATGAGCAGCACTTAGCGACAGCGGCAAGGGAAAAAAAACACTTTAACAGGATGAAACCTCAAGCAGAACCAGGCTCCGGGTGGCCATCTGCCTTGACCGGTTGAGGTTGAGGGAGAGAGAGGGAGTAAGGGAGAAGAGGGAGAGAAGTTTATGATGTTATTATGATTGTGCTCAATATAGTCAAACTAAGTGTTAGAGATTTTAATTATACAGCCCATACGTCAATGGAGAGAGTAGACAGGAGTCCAGGATGTCTTGCATTGAAAAGGTTTATTTCTCCTTGGTGGAGAAATGAATGAATGATCTGTACACGTTATGTTCTGATGCTCCCTTCAGTTCTGAAGTTTCTGTCCTCCAAGGATTGACTTTAAACCACACAGATAATGCCACAGGTTTGAGCCATGCCCAAATATGGGCAGATCCAACACATCTGCAATATACAGAATTTAGTCTACTGGTCTATAGACAAAACATCGCTTAGACCTTTGTCCTCCATCCAACACTATATCACACCTTTGACTCCAGTTATCTTTACCCCGTTCAGGGAAAACAGTCAAACACATATCTGACCTTGGCTGCTATAGCAATGCTATCAGAATGCCTCCTGTTTTCCCCAAAAGGAGCACACTCACTGCTCAAGGGGAGACAATGTCTAAACCCAACATTTGGTGTGGCCCAAATGGCCGCAAAGCCTAGTTTGACCCAGTGCATATTAATGATAGAAAATACCTTAACAATAATAGTTACATTAACTACCTTATGATACAAATGTGGCATAAATTACACCCACCCATTTACATCTGGTGAGCTCCAGCAGGTTTTTGGGATATCAGGTGGAACAGACGACATTTCAGATCAACTTGTTGTGAAACAATAAAACAGTCTAAACAATTATAAATTGGATACATCTACTTTTATATTGTATTTTTCTACTCAAAATTATATTGCTTTTACTTTGTCCTTTAACCAAACACACTATGAAGGTTCAGCAAACAGCTGTATATAACTATACATCAACATCAGACCACAAGCTGAACCCCTACCCTCCATCCAATCATCTAAAAACAGTTCATTGTTAATGAAAACAAGGGAAACATTGTTATATATTCAAATAAGTATAATACTACCAAATGATTCTCAATGCATAGTTAAGGTGCCAATACTGTTGTACATACTTATGAAAAACCACTCAGTGGAGTTCACATCAGTATATGTTGCTAATATAAAGAGCTTGACTCCCACAAATGCAGCACGTCTGTTTGTCTGAATCATGATTGAGGTGCTGAGTCACTGTCTTTGTTGTAGATGAAATCAGTCTGGAGGGGATGGTGGTGCACAGAGCTGAATGCAGACCAGTCGTCAATGACAACTACATGAAGCTGAAGAAGTGAGTGAACTTTGAACACTGCCACAGTTTGGAGAGACTGAGCGCTCTAAACGTGCTTCAGAGTTATGTCAGAGTAATGTAAATGTCACACTGCCTCACAGTTCACTGGGTTAGAAAGATGGGATAGAGCTAACAAAAATATGATTTAGTGGAAATATATGAATGAAAATATAGGTTAAAAAAATAAAAGCACTGAAAAACGACATAAGATTTGTGCAGTAATGTTGGTCTTTAATAGTTTTCCATTCAACTTATAAAGCTCCTCCATTAAGTTAAATAGCTGACATTTTAGATTTACACTCGATGATGATGATCTGCCATGTGTAATATTTCAGTGTTGCAAAATATGTCACAGTGTCTCCTCTACAGCGAGGGAGCAGACCTAACTACTGATTAATTATTCATACAATTGTGGTAATCATACTCACAAATGCACTTTAAATGGTTACAGCAGCAATTGATTTTTTCCAAAAATGTGCCATTGAATTAGCTTGACGAGACAAAATCTGTTTCAGTGTGGTGAATTAATTTCAACAGGAGACGTGATTATGTTTAACTGTCTGTTTGTGTACATACTGTAAACCCTTCAATCCACTCATTTGTTTTTTTTAATGCTTTTTGACATCCTCTTCTCTTCACTGGAATCCGTTATTCCAGTCAGAGTTAGTGGATGGTATTGCTATAGCAACTGCATCACTGGCAAATGCTCTTCTACAATAAAACCCAAGGCAAACACACAAACAGTTTCCTTTTAGTATGTGAGACCACTTCTGTGTCAGCCATTTAAACCAACAGAACACATCACAGGAACACACTTTTAAAGGATTTAGCTGGTGAATTTCTATCATCTATTATCTATCTAACAAATCTCATGTGCAGAGCAGAACCAACAATAAGCTCATCCTACTTAAAAGTATTGTGTCTGTATACAAAGCCTGATATATTGTATTTGTCTGTGCTGCAGAGCTCTGTTGTTGGCCTTACGTAATTTAATAACAAAATAAATGTAATTGTAATCCGTTAGTTACTGAGAAAAAATGTGTAGTTAAATTAATTACCTACTCATTTTTTAATATTGAACATGTTAGTGAATATATATATATTGCTGTTTTTAACAATATTCTATAGATTTGGTAAATAAATCATGATGTGGGCTTATTTGAAACACACATGGGCTTAAATTATGTCAAATTACTAATTAAACCCGTGCCAGACTTTTGACTTTTTTCATAAAATATTGTTATTTTATATTCCAAAATCTACATGAACTAATGGGTACATTTTCAAATGAGAGATAAATCTTGCTTTATAAGAAATGATCTCCCTTACAAATCATGTCAATCATCAATCCACAAGTAATCAAATAAGTTACATTACTTATTACATTTTAAACAGGATAACTAGTGATCTGTAACCTCTTCCATTTCCAAAGTAACCTTAGCAACCCTGGTTATTATCCCAAACTATTAAAAGCACACCACTGCTGCACTGGGTGTCATGTTTCTTCATCCATGAAGTCAGTGGTTACTGTAACTTGTTTAGAAATGGATCTTAAAAGCAAAGAATCCTTCCTAGCTTGTTGTGGTACGTGTCACAGCCTCTCGACTTTGAACTGAAGTTAACCCTAACCCTATAATATAGTACAACATCACATTTGTACAACATTTGTTGGCAATAAGAAAAAATATAGAGATTCAGCAGCCAAATCCTTTAAAGGGGGGATGGTTCATGTTCTTGGTCATCAAACTATCTTTTTCAGGTTTGTGTGCTGACCAGTGTTGTGATTCTTAGAGGTTGCAGATGGTGATATTTGAGTAAAGTACACACTGAGCTTGCATTTGTCCAATTGTATTTAATATAACACTTGACAAAGTCTTCTCTTTTCACTCCTATTTTGTAATCTCCCATTTGGATGGCAGCTGACAACTGTCCCTTCATCATGGCAGGCTACAGGACATTATGTTGTCATGGTGGCATCTGTGTGTGTTTGTTTGTGTGTGTGTGTGTGTGTGTGTGTGTGTGTGTGTGTGTGTGTGTGTCCTTGTGAGCATGATCCAAGAACAGTTTTGGTAGAAACTTCACCACAGATGCCCATAAAGTGATTTTATGTAGCACTTTACCACATTATGATGCATTTTAAAGGGTAAAAATATATTTAGAAATCACTTTAAAGGGGACATATTATGCTTTTTGTGGTTTTCTTTTTCTCTCATTTATATTCTGCCATAATCCTGCTATCTATACTAAACACGGTGAACGTTCAAAAAAAGAAATTAGTAGTGAAATCCTACTATTATAGTTTGTTGCATGATTGTTGACGTAGCCGGCCTAAAGCTAACCAAAGCAGAGCAGAGTAGGGTCATCAGGAGGGGGAGGGGGGCTTAAAGAGACAGGAGCTGAAACAGCCTGTTGTAGACAGAGGCTGAACTGAGGAGCTGCATAAAGAGTCAATATAAGGAAGTTTTTAAAAACCGTAAATCATGCAAATCTTCCAGTGGAGCCCCAGAATATAAAGACCTGGAAATGTGCATGATATGTCCTCTTTTAAGATACATAATTAAAATCATAATTATGTGTGTTTTCTTTATTGATTTGTCACTGTATTCTGTGGTATTTATTTATGATGCTATCTGTATTTATTTTATATTTATTAACATAAGTAGGATGAAATATGACTCATCTACAAATAAATGAGACAAAAAAAGAAGTATGTAGACATAGAAACCATTCAACCATTGATAGAAAACTATCAAGTTTTACGTAACTGTTTATGGTCATCAGTCATTATGAATATATTATGGCAATCATGACAGGCAGCTGCAGTGTGTTGTATTTAATGTGTCTTCCAGGCCTATAATCTTTGCTGTATTCAGCCATCAATCTTAATAAAATGTGTTCAATGACGTGTAAAGTCACGATGAATGAAAGTCAACAAAAAATAAATAGAAAGCAGAATATCTTTGAACAGAGCAGCTGCCATTACATATTTGGTTAGTTTAACCTCAAGGTGCTGACAGTTGCCTTCATGCTAACAGGCACATCTGTCAGTGGAGATCAAGTTAGATCACAGAAAACAATAAAGCAAGTTTGGAGCAGAGAGAGGCTGGGTTTAAACTGTCTGTGTGTGTGTGTGTTTTAAGGCTGCACATGCAAGAGTCTACCAAGCCTCAGCGTTTGTCTCAGCAGCTGGAGAGAGCCATCACTACTGTCTTCAAGCCTGTGGCCAACCACGATTTCAATGTGAGAACAGTTTCATTAAAAAACAGTATCGCCCATTTAATGAGGTAATATTTCTACAAAATAATTAATAGACACTAAAACACAGTAGTTGCACTGAGGTAATGTGGGTCACTGCAGGTCTGACCTGCACAATGTGCCTATAAAAAGTAATCATTAGGTCACCAAGCAGCCTCAAACACAAACTGTATATTAGAAAGTTGTAAATGACAACCATACGGTGTGTTGATTGTATTTATTTTACTATATATTATTACACTAGTGGCATGTAAGGTATTTAAAGCAGCTATAATTGATTTCTGATTTTCAAATGACTCCTAGTCATGAACCAGAAGCGACACTGCAGTTACCCTCGGCCTCACAGAGCTTTATCACGATTGTTTAACTGTCTGGCTGCAACTTTACGGTTTTGGATCACTTTCATCGTGCTCAGTGTTGTTTTCAGCCCCAGCAGCAGGCAGCTATTTTCAGAGAAAAAGGCTTTAAAAATCCATTGTGCACTACCTGCTCAGCACCAAACAGCAAACAGACAGTTAACGACTTGCTGGAAATCACAGTGGAGCTAAAGAGCCAGATATTTCCCTCAGGACTTGGTAGAGATCAAAAACAGGGGTAAAGGAGAGTGAATATTGGACCAGGTGGACTCTAAATGAATTTTAATGCTGCTCCATGTAAATGGATGCATTGTCTGTGTCTAAAACCACACCCTTGTTCACTCATTCTCTCGCCCCAATATAACAAACACTCAGTAGTTTAGTTTATACTGAGCAGCAAATGGAGATTTGGATATCGTCATTTTGCATCATCATGTGATAAAATTCAAATAGTTTAAAAAAAGATGAACATTTTAGCTTGCAGTTGATACGCCACTTCTTTCCACAGTTTTGGTTAAATGTTATAATAAAAAATAGGTTAAATGAGGCACAAAAACCACTTTGATCATTATGGTAAAATACAAAAACAAAAAAGGTCATGTAACTTTAGAACATGTAACTTTAGAAAAGTACAAATGAACATATTATCTATAGTATATACTTTAATTATGATTTAAAAAATGTAGTAGTAGTAGTAGCAGTATCTGTAGTAATAGTAGTAGCAGTAATATTCATTATCATTCTATAGGTGGAGTATGAGAAGAAGAAGAAGTCAGAGGGGAAGATGGTGCGAGCTGAGCGGCAGGTGGTGTTGGACATGCTTTTCTCTGCTTTCGAGAAACACCAGTACTACAACATTAAGGACCTGGTGGACATCACCAAGCAACCTGTGGTGAGCAACACACACACACACACACACACACACACACACACACACACACACATATATACACGCACACACACACATATATACACGCACACACACACACACACACACACACACACACACACACACACCAATATAACGGGAAGGACAAAAAAAAAAAACAATACACCTGCCCACTATCCACCTTGATTTGTTAAATTTGAACAAATCGCCCACAGCATGACGTTCATGCCTGTTCACACTTCTGTTGTGGCTGAAATTTGGGCCAACACGCACACATGCGTGCGCGCACACACACACACCCACACACACACATACACACATGCACATGCACACACACACACACACACATACACACACAAGATGAATCGATACAGCACAGTGGATTCGTTCCAGCTAGCAGAGAACAGCAATGTGTAGGTGCTGATGAGACCTGGAGGTCCTCCTCTCCCTCTGATTGCATCTGATTGCATAACCATCGGCTGAGTAGGAGTCAAATGCCGCAATACACTCCATCATTTCTCTCCTAAAGCACTTGGCTAACACTCAAATTAAATGAACTGAAGTAACCGAAATGCCCATTATGAAAAGTCTTCACACTTCGCTGTTATTCATCAGGTACAGTGATCACATCTCTACAAGCCTAACAGAGACACCCAGTGGTCGTCGGAGAATTGGCTCTTTCACACTGAATGGTCTGCTGCTCTTGTAATGACAGATTGTCTTCTAGGCTCCTGTCCAGTATTAGAAATTAGGTTTGTGTTGGATTTGTGCCTCTTCAGTTTTACCTGTTCAGATGAAAGTGTGAAGTGAAGTTGCGTGTGCGTATACGAGCAGTGCCACAGGGAACCCAGCTTTTGAATGAGTCACAAATTGGCCGTTCAGACATCTTATTCTGTGTTTTCCTGCATTCTGAAACAAGTGTTCAGATCCTTTTATTTAAGACAAAGTGCCAAGACAGCAATGTAAAAATACTCCATTACAAGAGCATGAAAAACCCTACTTCAGTAAAAGAACACAAGTATAGCAGAATGTACTTAGAGTAATAAAGTAAAAATACTGTATTGTCCCTCTGACTGATATATTATTATATCATTAGATTATTAATACTGTGTTAGAGCAGCATGTTTCTGTTGTAGCTGCTGGAGGTGGAGCTAGTTTCCACTACTTTATATACAGTTAGCTAGTTTAGTCTAGCGGTTCCCAACCTAGGGGTCAGGCCCCTTCAAAGAGTCACCAGGTGTCATAGTGATTAATGGGAGAGGAAAGAAGAAAAAACAAAGGTCTGATAACGCAAATCGGTTTTAAGTTTTGGACTTTTTCTCTAATATTTGATTTTTGGTGAAATATTGGATCATTTGAACATTTATTGAAATTAAACCATGTGAGAAGTTTGGAGGGAAAAATCACTATTTGATGGAGCTGTTAACAACTCATAGACATCTGAAATGTGACACTATACACACTGCTTTTTATAAGACGTCAAAAGCCAAAAAATGTTGATAACCACTGATTTCATCTTTAACAATGTGTTGTATTTTAGAAGCTTGTTATATATCCATTGTGTCAAACCTTCAACTGAAAAGTAACTAAAGCTGTCAACCAAATTTTCAAAATAAATCTAGTTGTCTGTAAATTTGACCCTGTCCTCTGTCTGGTTCAGACCTACCTGAAGGAGATCATGAAGGAAATCGGTTCGTACAACAGCAAGGGAGCTCACAAAAGCACCTGGGAACTGAGACCTGAGTACAGACACTACCAGTCTGGTGAGGAAGAGGAGGAGATGCAGACCACCTAGTTCCAACGAAGGACAGAGCAGAGATCCAACCTGATGATGATGATGATGATGATGATGATGTTACTTGTAAGGGATTTAATTTTTTCTGTGGCTTCCCGAATATAGATGTCAAACAGGAAAAAAGCCCCAATATGGTTTAACACACATGCAGACAGTATGTGACGTGTTGTTTTTGGTTGACATTATGATTGGGTGTGCAGTTTAATTTAAAATAAAGTCTGTGTAAAAATGACAAACGAGAAAAATGCTGTTATTGATTGAAATATTATCAGCAGTAATTTGTTGTGAAATATAATAAATCAGCATTCAACAACTAAACCATCATCATCATCAATCATAAGAAATCATTAATCATTACTGATCAATCCACACATTATTTTCTCAATTCATCGATTAATAGTTAATTAATTGTTGTAAAAAGTGACTGGAACCAATTACTTATTTGTAAAGTAACTCATTTTCTTTTGATTGACTAATTGTAAAATCGACTGTCATTCAGCTGCTCATATTTCAGTCAGTTGTTTTTTTTCATTTAACAAGTCAAACAAAAAGCTCAATTAAATTAAATTTAAAACATCAGGCCTGTTTATTTTTGTCAAAGTTTAATTTATCTATTTGTTTATTTTTTTTTATATTTCATGCCTGAAATGTTTGAAAGATAAATTATAGGTCTTAAATAAATCTAAAAAAAACCCTACTTTATTTAAAAAAAAAAAAAAAGTATGTGTTTATTAGTTAACAGCTAGAAGATGGTCTGGTTTGGTTTTTGTGTATTAAGGAAATAATGACGTCCTCCCCCAACATAAAGCAGCCAGTTAGTTTCAACAGCGGTAATGAATCGCATTTCCACTCATTGTGTACCTTTCTGGTCCTGTAACCATGGCAACTGTGGACAGCCTTGAACCATATTTTTTTCAGTAGATCTCACAGAAACCTGCTTCTGCTGTTTTTTTTTCTTTTCTTTCTAATTTTAAAGTATGTTGAAGGTCTGCACACACCCTCTGTTAAAGGGCAAAAATTAATTATGTGATTTAACCTCAGAGTTAACTTTTAAATGAAAGAGCTGCTGCTGGGTACAGTTGTCACTGAGCTCAAGACCACTTAAAGTACGGGTTCACAATATTTCAGGTCGTGCAGGTTTTTTGCTCGATGTAATCATTCCTCCTTATCAAACTGACCTTTTTAGAAGATCGCCTCCAAATGCCCTTTCAATGGAAGTGATGGGGGACAACATCTGCAGTCCTCATTTGGAGCAAAAAAATGCATTTAAAGGTTGATGTGAAGCTTCTATGTGGATATCTGCCACATCTAAAGTCTTTTGGTATTTTTGGTTTTTGTGATCAGTGATTGGCCGTTTTCTTGCTGAAATGCATCTTGAGTCATTAACTTCTACCCTCGCAATTTCATATCCACAAACCTGTACCTTTCAGTTTGTTTTTTAATTAGATTTAATGACAGTAAATGGAACTCTGCTCCATCTGTTGTGACTCTTTGGTTTGACATGACACAGTTAACAGTCTCTTTAATGAATACACATCTTTCCTGCAGTGAATACGGCCATACACAAGATAATAGTGAATAACTAGATTGTTTTAAATACACCAACTTAGACCAAAAAAAAAGGATCAATCACCGATTAATTCTGCCCTCATTTTGCAAGCTTTTCTATCAGTGTTTCTGCAGGCTTCACCAAGTTAAAAGTAAGACATAGACATTTTAAATACCATAAAAAAAGGTAATTTAATACCTGATTCAAAGTTTGAAAGGTAAATTCAAAGTGTGATGAGGCCTAGAATTATTTACATTTGTCATTAATTCCAAGCCATATAATTTCTAATTAAAGTAATTGACTAATAGAACTAATTTCTAATTTTCAGAGTGTGATTACTGTGTTCAGACTTGCTCAAAAGAATCACACCAAGGGAAGAAGAAACCAGTTCAATTCAACTGGATCAAAATAAATATTGTACACACCTGAAGACTCAAAATTAAACCCAAAAATTTGATTTCAAATTGGAATTGAAATTTTCCCAGAAACACAGCAAAACTCAAAGTGGTGGTGCTAGATTTTATTTTCAAATTAAAACTACAAGTCTTTTTCGAGGAAGATGGAATTTTATTTAATGCAACCAAAAAACCCAAACAGAGGTCTGAGGTGGTCCACCTGTCTATGGATCATTGCTAAAACACAGGCAGACGACCACTCTCACCGCCCTGCCTTCTTTTTTTTTTTTCACTTTTCAAATTACAAAAACTGGGCTAATCCTGGGACACAAATCAAACACTGCCAAACAAGCCAAAAGAAAAGAGTTTAAAAACTGTATTCAGTGACTAATCATGTTTGATTCACCCAGCCTCTGGATTGGTGCGGTGGGCCACGATGTGAATTTACAAGAATGTTTCTGTTCAGGCATGATGTAAAATAGTGCTCCTGCTGTCTGGTCTTACAGGGTGGGGAGGGGGCAGGGGGTGTTTGGGTGGGGGCAATCAGGAAGCAGCAGCCAGTTGAAAAGCAGATGTTGTTCCAGGTAGTTACTAGAAGAAAAAGAAAAGAAGGACACATCAATACTTCATCTAACATAAAAGCAGTTAGACCACTTTCACTCTGGTTTCATCATGATCTCTGATTTAATTCAGCCATACAAGTGCAACACTAGTAGCTGGCCAGCAGATGTCGCCATTTTAATTGAATCAAATGCTTCAAAACAGAACCATTTTCAAACACTTTTTTTTTTTTTTTTTTTTTTTAAATCTGTAACCACACCTGATAAACTCTTCATTTATGGTTGATGGAAAGAACTGTTGCTGCAACTACACTATTAATGGTAGTTTGCCTGTCTGGAATTGTTTAGAGCAAAAAGGGGCAAAAGTTGTTGAATTCAAACTTTTTGGTGGGGGGGGGGTATTTATGCTGGAGGATTTGGCCTGTGGGCTGCTGTACATTAAACAAGGCTCCTGGTTTTCTACAACAGCTTCATTTAAGAAAAAAAACCAAAACACTCTAGTGATGTCTTTACCCATGCAGACTCTGACAGTACTTACACATTTCTCAACCTCCAGACCATCTTTGAAGAAAAGCATGAATGGTGTGATGCCATCTTCACGGTAGTCCAGCAGTCCAACCAGGCCATCTGGGTTCATGGACTCCCCTGTGAAAAACTGCAGAGAGAAATGATGATGTGTCAGATAACAAAACAAAACAGTGCAAGTTCAGTTTCTAAAGAGATACTAGTTGCATAAACAAACTATGAAAAAAAAAGGAGGCTGGTTTTACAGTTGGGCTTGTAACCATTTCTCATCACTTAATTAGTTGGTCTCTTAAAAAATAAATAAATGAGTTTGATTAATTACGACTGGGACTGGACTGTGTCTAAGAATTTAAAAATAAGTGTTTATTCACACAGGTCAGGAACTTACTGATATAAACTGTCCTGCATATTACATATTAGCACATTATGAACACATTTAATATTTCCTATCTTAAGACTGACATGCCATTACTTTACCAAGATCCTCTGACCTCAGCTACTTTTAGATGGAATATGTGTAGTGAATGAAGTGTGGCCCTGCATAGTTACCTGGTAGTTTGCGATGTTTCCGATGATCTTCTTAACTTCTGTCTGGGCCTCTTGCATAAATGGCTTCACTCTATCTGGGGAGGACTCCTCGAGCTTACCCTTGATGCTGGACATGCAAAAAAAAAAAGTACATAAATGTAAGAAATTACAAATCTGTACAGCTACAGTTAGAGATGTGTCAATCCAACTTTGTACTGCCCCGAGTTGAAGCGTGTTACAACATGTATCTGATGTAACCATGAAATGGAAAGCTCAGTGCTGTTATCCAGTCCTAAATGTTAGACTTCTTTAACCAGTTGAGATTGCATCAACTTAACATTTCTACCACATCTGGTCTCAGGGCAGACATGATGTGCAGCAAAGCCCCGTACACATGACACGTTGCATTTTAGGATTATTGATGCTGTGTACAGATACACTGCAGTGACTGGCTTATCAACTTGCCACTGGTTATGCTGGGCTCTAGTACTGGGCTCTAGTGCTGAAACATTCCTTGGAAGCTGTTCACAGGATTTTTATTAGATCCATTATATTTTTAAGAACTCCCCGAAACATATTCAGACTTTGAAAATCTAAACATTTATTACCTGGAAACGTCAATCTGTTGCAGTATTACAGGAATTAATTACTGATATTTACACAAAAGATTATGAGTGCTGACCAGAACGTCTTACACGTCTCTACAAAGAAACATCAGCTGCACTGGGTCACAAGACCTTGTTGTGTTTTTTCTTTTTACAGATGTGAGAAGAAACCTGTGATTTCCACTTCCACCCATCACTGATACTCACGTCTTCATGTATTCCTTGATGTAGACCATGTACTGCTTCTTGTCGAAGCCTGTCTCCTGCAGTTTGTGGTTAAGGACAATGTCGACGCCTGAGACGGAGCTAGACTCATTACCCTCTACCGCTTCCTCAGCAGAGGCGTTGGCGCCTATTAAAGCATCGTCAAACCCTTCTGTCCTGGTGACGGTCTAGACACACAAATGACAAAAATATTTCAATTTCAAAAAGGTCACACTGGGAAGAGAATTGTTGTTAATAAGGATGATGTGGGTGAAGATGGATGGACGCCGGAAGTAAGTTCATTGTAGTGTACATGTTCGCTTGAATATGTGAGAACTAACTTCACTGTATCTGTCTAAATCAAGTTTGGCTTTCACAAAAACCTCTGAATAGTTAACCAAATTCAAAAGTAACACTGACATTTGGAGAGAAAAAAAGGCACAATCTATAATCTAAATGTGCAAAAATTAGATCTTTTCAAATAGAGACAGTGCAAGAGGAATATATTTTATTATATTATCACATTTTAATGCATTCTAGAAATAGTGCTCTTGAACTGAACTCAAAAAGACCCTGTTGGAACACAGTCTCCATCACAATTTTGTACATTATATTGGAAACATTCATATAGTATGTTTGTGGTCAAAGTCTGATAGGAGCTTTAAAAAAAAAAGGATATAAAAACAGCTCATGGTGAAGTCACGTAATGACACCCTCTACGTCACAAAAGGAGTGCTCATCACATGACTCAGATCTCATCTCTGATGAAACAAGTTGAGCAATGAGAACATTTGGATGATGATGATTACACCACCAACACACAACTTCTGTACAACTTGTAGGCAAAATGCTTTAGAAACAAACAACTGTACTAAACTCAGGCTGCTTGTTAGTTGAGTGGCATCTTTTGATATACTTTTATTAATTTCTCTCTTGCTCGGGTTGACTCTTCGAGGACAAGTCTGCAAGTCAAGTCTTTAATACATTTTGGCACAGGAGGACTGTGGACCTTGTCCCCAAGTACTTACATTTAAAGAGTATTATGAATTGAGCTCCTAAAAAGGTCAGTTTGAACAGGAGGAATGATTACAACAAGAAAAACCTGTTTCAAATGTTCATTTCGACACTTTTAGAGACGGACTTGAACAATTGGGAACTGTAAACTGTTTGTAGGGGGATTTAAATGTGGTGTGTTAAATGAACATGTAAGCTTTATTTAAGCTTTTGTTTTGTGGTTTATGATCACATCTGTGTGTCCGTATGAGAAAGGAAAGACATGAACCTGACAGCACATCCCTGAATGTAAAAAAACAAGCTGCTTGATGAGTTAAATGTTTAAACAATTGATTAAATCTATTCTTGTAAATGCAGTGCTGGAGTTCAAGTTGTGTTATTGTTTTATTTGAGTTCATAATAAGTTTATAGTCATTACTGTAAAAGCTGCAATAAACAGATTAACATGCTTCATAGTCTGTATGGGTCCACTGTGCTTCTGGTTTATTTTCAGTTCCTCACAGTAATTTAAGACTGATGCTGTCCTTACTGTGTAAATACCATGAACATTGCACACACGTATATAATCTCAGGAACATCTGCATATTGCACATTTAATAAATAAATATATAAATAAAAGGCTTATTTACACAGACTGCTTACTCTAAACTGCTGCGTCAATTTAAATGTATCCCAAAGGGGATCAATAAAGATATTCTTATCTTATAACTGAACCCACCCCTCCATTTCCCCCCCCCCATACATCTCACCCTATATGTGTGTTAGTAATCAAATACCACATTATTTGTGATCCAATACTTCAATATTGCAGGGATATCTATTGGTGCTTTCATAAAATATTTACATAATGAGTTAATAATGATCAATAATGTGGATATAATGACCGGGTGAGTTAAAGAGCAATAAGTTAAATAGGCTGGTAAGTTTAAAAAATGTCATAAAAGCAACCTTTAAATCCAGGCAAAAAACATATATGCCATATCATGTTATAACAATGTTCAATATTTAAAATCTAGTCTCATAACATGATATAACAATGTTCAATATCTAAGATCTAGTCTCATAACATGATATTACAATGTTCAATATCTAAGATCTAGTCTCATACATCAGAATACTGATGTTATACTGATATATTTCCCAGGCCTAGTTCGTGTTAATTTGTCCAGCCATCCTCTGACTCACCTTTCCTTCAACTTCATAGAAGATGCCGCTCTCGGATACTTTGACTTTGTAGATGTCCGAGAACATCTCATCACCTGAGGAAAGAAGACATTTTAAGCATTATTATCACAGTTATCAAATCATTTAAAAAAAAAAAGAAAAGAGAAGCCACAAAGCGTTTCCTGTGCTTGGTGCTATAAATCACAGGAAACAAAACATCCTGAGCAGCTGCCAAGTTAGGAAACAAACCAAACATCTCGATGTAAAATAACGAGTTGTACAAATAGAGAAGCTGCTTTGTGCCACGTTATCTGGTTAATGCTAATGCTAACAAGTAAGGGGAGAGAAAAAGAGAAAGAGCCGGTCAGACATTACTGCTTGATTTAAACAGCAGCGATGGTTTCATGATGCCCACAGGCCGCACTGCGATACAATATCATGACGAACATTTATACCGTCCACCACCATTATCTTTACCGCCCTACTGACTGCTGCGCACTTTAAATCAACTTGCCGGTAGTTAAACCTCGGACACAGCAACCACCCTACCCGGCCTGTAGCTCACCGACAGGGAGGCTAACTCTCTGCTAACACGAGTTAGCATTAGCCAACTCTTCACTAACATGTTTATAACACCTCAACAGTTACCCCGTAACTACAGAAACCCCATCAACACGAGAGAGGGAACGAAACGGGAATACTTACCGCTGATGAGACACCTGTAGATATGCATTTTTTAGCGGCTTCGGTGTTAAATCTTCCAGAGACTGAGAAGAGGATGGCCGCCCCAACAGCGCGGAGGAGGGAAAAGAGCGATCAGGCCTCAGAGCCGAGTATTTACATCCTACTGACGTCACCGGCCGCCCTCTGCTGCCACCCTGAGGTTAGTGGCCATGATCAGTACTACACAAAACCAACAAACCCACTCCCCACACTAAAGTCTGGCGCGTGGCTACCTAAAAATATGATTACAGCAGGAAAAACCTGTTTCAAAGTTAATTTAGACATCTGACTATTGTTTTAAGACAGACTTTAAAAAATGTGAAGCAGTCGTGGTATGATAGAGAGATAGACAGATGTGCAGTTTAGTTTATTTATTCAAACATGTTAAAGTAGAATATTTATTGAAATACATTTGATTCAACCTGTTTTGTTTGGCATTATAAACATATCACAAAAAGTAATGACATTTGTGTTACCGTTGGAAAGCCTATTTATTGTAAGGAACATGCATTTGTGGGATGAGAAGCAGAGCTGTGGGTTGCACCCATGAAAAAATTGTCAAATCTTGTGGGATAAGCTTGGTTGTGCTGTTCGTGCAAGAGTGACCAATCTACCAAACACAAATTTCCTTACTTTTTGTGCTGTTTATAATGCCAAACAAAACAGGTTGAATCAAATTTATTTCAATAAATATTCTATTTTAACATGTTCGAATAAATAAACTATACTGCACATCTGTCTATCTCTCTATTTCTCTATCATACCACGACTGCTTCAAAAGTATCAAGTAGCATCCTGTGGCAGATTTAGATAGGCAACATGGGCAGCCGTCCAGGGCAGCATCATGCCAGGGGCAGCGCGGGGCACCTTAATGTCACTGTGTGGGTCAATTTACCTTGTTACAGTGGATACCCTCGTTCCAGTTTGTGAACTAGCACCCATGATTGTATATAATTTCAGTATTTCTGGTTGTTATGTTTATGTGTGTGTGTATATGTATATATATATATATATACATATATAAATAAATATAATGTGTACACACACATACATTCCACCACTGTTAACAGAGTGGTACTGTACAACATTTCCAGTTCCTGTTTTCCTCAAATGATTTCTAGACAGGAAAAAATAATTTTGGATGTTTAAAAATCTCATTTATTCATTTAGCTTTGTAGTTATATTGTCTATAAAATATAGTTCCCCAACACAAAAGTCTAAATGCTGTGGCAAAGTCTTGTTCAGGAGGAATAAAGTCCTGATGGGGACATAATGAGTCCTTTTATCGTTTATATAAAAAGGTGCAGTGTGTAGGATTTAGTGGCATTTAGCTGAACAGACTTGGACTATAATATTCAAAAGTATGTTTTAATTAGTATATAATCACCTTAGAATGAGCCCTTTAACATCTAACAACCTCACCACTAGATGCCACTAAATCCTACACAATGGTCCTTTAATGGCTTAAAATGAGTCAAGATTAAATATAGTGTGGTAAAAATAATGCCACCCATCTGTAACTCAGATTCCTAAAAAAACCTTCAAAATGAACGATTGCAAAAGGAATTACCCTCATAACATCTTCACATACTATGACCTGTGGTGTGGGCCCAACTCGACATTTTGACTGCAAATCAACACAACAAAACAGCATGTTTCTATTA